>NC_043709.1:67075836-67180836 GCF_006229205.1 Suricata suricatta
AAAGTATGGCCAACTAATCTTTGACATAGGAGGAAATAGTATCCAATGGAAAAATTCTCTTCAGCTAATGGTGCTGGGAAAATTGAACAGTAACATGCAGAAGAATGAAACTGACCACTTTCTTACACCATGCACAAAAATAAATTTAAAGTGAATACAACCTAAATGTGAGACGGGAAACCATCAAAATCCTACAGGAGAACACAGGTAGCAACCCCTTTGACCTCAACTGCAACAACTTCTTACTAAGACATGTCTCCAGAGGCAAGGGAAATAAAAGCAAAATTGACCCATTGGGGCTTTGTCAAGATAAAAAGCATCTACACGGCAAAGTAAAGAATCCAAGAAACTAAAAGGCAACTGATGGAATGGGAGAAGATATTTGCAAATGACATAGTGGATAAAGGGTTAGTATCTAAAATATATAAGGAACTTATCAACTCAACACCCCCCTACAAAATAATCCAGTGAAGAAATGGGCAGAAGACATGAATAGACATTTTTCCAAAAAAGACATCCAGATGGCTAACAGACATAGGAAAAGATGCTCAATATCACTCATCATCAGGGAAATACAAATCAAAAGCCCAATGAGATACCACCTCACACCTGTAAGAATGGCTAGATTAACTTAGTAAACAACACATGTTGGTGAGGATGTAGAGAAAGGGGAACCATGTTGTACTGTTGGTGGGAATGCAGTCTGGTGTAGCCACTCTGGAAAACAGTATGGAGGTGTCTCAAAAAATTAAAAATAAAATCAAAATACTCTAAGACCCAGCAATTGCACTAGTAGGTATTTATTGAAAAGATACAAAAGAGCTGATTCAAAGGGGCACACGCCAATATTTATAGCAGCACTATCAACAGTAGTCGACTTATGAAAATGTCCATCAGCTGATGAATGGATTAAGAAGATGTGATATAAATATATGTACATATATATCTATATACACACACCCAATGGAATATTATTCAGTGATGAGAAATAATGAAATCTTGCCATTTGCAGCAATGTGGATATAACTAAAGGGTATTATACTAAGCAAAATAAGTTAGAGAAAGACAAATATCATATGATTTCACTCATATGTGAATTTAAGAAACACAACAGCTGAACACAGGGGAAGGGAAACAAAAATAAAATAAAACCAGAGAGGGAAGCAAATTATAAGAAACTCTCAAATACAGAGAACAAACTGAGGTTTGCTAGAGGGGAGGTGGGTGGAGAGATGGGCTAGATGGGTGATAGACACTAAGGAGGGCACTTGTAGGGATGAGGGCTGGGTGTCATATGTAAGTAATGAGTCAATGAGTTTACTCCTGAAACCAATATTACGTTGTATGTTAAACAACTTGAATTTAAATAAATAAGTTTTTAAAAAAGAGCAAGGATGAAGAAACCCTAAATGATCTATAAGATAACATTGAAAGACACAATCTGTGAATTATTGGAGTCCAAGGAAGATAAGGGGGCAGAAAACTTAAAGAAATAATGGCTGAGAACTTTCCAAATCGGGGAGAGTTTGGGCATTCATGTTTATGAAACTTGTAAACATGAGGAAGTTTATCCCACTAGAACTGCCTTACAAGAAATGCTAAAAGAAGTTTTTCAAGTTGAAATGAAAAAATATCAAATTAGTACCACAAAAACAAAAAACGCATGAATAAAGGTAAAGATATAATCAAATTCAGAATACCTTAATACTGTAATATGGTGGTGTGTTAACCACTTAGCTCTAGTATAACGCTTAAGCAACAAAATATTAAAAATACATATAGCTACTATACATTATTAATGAATATACAATACAAAAAGAGGTGTACTGTGACATAAGAAACATAAACAGAGGAGAAAAGGGGTTGAGTTTTTTACGCAATCAAATTAAGTTTCAGCCACTATGGAGAACACTATGGAAATTCCTCAAAATATTAAACATAGAACTCCCTCATGATTCTTCAATTCCTCTCCTAGGTGTATATTTGAAGGAAATGAATTCACCATTTTGGAGAGATACATGTACCCCTATACTCCTTGCAGCATTTTTTATAATACTCAAAACATATTCATATTCAGAATATAATACCCAGAATGAATGTTCTGGAATTGTGTTTAAACAACCTGATACAAAGTTCTCTCAGGGAAAAGTCTCATATCTCAGAAAAGAGCTATTTTATATGATCAAAAAAAAAACCTAATATGTTACAAAGATCTCTATTGATGTTAAATTTAGGAAAATTTATTCCTTGAGTTCTTTAAATGACAACATGATTAGACAGGCATCAGACAAGATAAACTTATAATTCACAGCTAAAGTTTCCCCAAATGGCCATAAAATCATCTGGTTTTAACTAAAAGTGCTTTTAAGTGTTTATTTTGAGAGAGAATGTGTGTGTGCCTGCATGTGCATGAGTAAGAGAGAGACTGGGGGGGAAGGACAGAGAGAGAATGGGGGCAGAGAATCCCAAGCAGGTGGGGCTCAGTCTAACACACTGTGAGATCATGACCTGAGCAGAAATTGAGTCTGACGTTTTAGCTGACTAAGCCACCCAGGTGCTGCAGTCAGTGGTTTCAATAATGGAAGATTCTCTTCTGTGTCTTGATTATTTATACTATTATTTATAATTATTTATATTACTTTGATTATTTATAATACTCTCTGAAAATTCTTTTTGCATGAGGAAGACACTACACAATTTCCACTGTAGTGACTCTAATCCTATGTAGAAAGAAACCCTCATCTTCTTTAACCTAGAAGGATTCTAAACCATATTGAGGTTACTATTTCTTCCTTTCTGCTAATCCAGACTAGGGCTGGAGTCTGGGCTTGCAAGAACTGATGGAACTGTTATTTTTACCTTCAAGATATTATTTACCAGTGTTCCATATGGATAGTAAAAAATGTAGACTTCTGGAGTTATTAAAAATGTATTAGATATGTATATACTAACCTAGAAATCTAAGATACACTAAGAAAGAAAGCTACATAGCATTAGGTATAGCCCAATTCAATTTTTTAAGAAGGAAAATTCTTTACATTTTAATATAACTGTGTGTGAGTCTGGAGATCTGGTAAGGACGAAGATAGACTATATTGTTAATAATAGATGCCTCCAAGCAGGTGGGAACTAACTAGGCAAGGAAAAGGGGGAATAATTTTTTCTTTGCATATGTCCATGTTCTTTTGCAGTATGAAGTATGCATTTGAGAAAAAAATTTAAATATATTTCAAAAGAAAAAAGTTGATTAGAGAATTTTTTAGATTGCTAAGTCAGCTCCTAAAACACTAACTCTTCTACAGACAACAGATAAACTTTGGACAAAATACAATAACTTGAAGATTCTAAAGAGTAAGTAAAAAACAACAGGCAGTTTTGGGAGGAAAATTCCAAAATTAGAAGAGAATGGCAGAAGGCATTTTACATTTTTGGGTGGAAGATGGTTTAGCCTGGTCAGGCCAAAGTTGTGGCACTGTGCAGGGCTCCAATGATCTGCAGCCTTTCTGGCCTGAAGACCCAAAGTACAGAGTTCAGGGTAACCTGTATCATTATACGGTGAGAGTGGAAACCTAGAAATGACAGAACCAAAGACCAACCTCTAAATTCTGTTTCTAAAATAAAACCCAGTTTCTAGCTGACCTTTGAACTCTGCAAATAACTTTGATATAGGAACGAAACTGAAATTTGAGCTGTCGCCAGAGTTTGCTGTCTTAATCCAACTGAATAAATTGCACACTCTAACAAAAAGATCAGCACTCTTTGGATGACTGTGACAGAAAACAAAATCTCCACAACATCAAAGTCAAAATATTCAAGATACAATCCAAAGTTATATGACATATAAAGGATTAGGAAACTGTGATGTATTCACTAAAGAGAAGCTAATGAATGGAGGCTAATTTAAAGATGACTCAATGTTGGTACTAGCAGACTGAAGCCAGGAGACAAGCACATAATCAAGCTATTATAACTATGCCTAATGAGGTAAAGAAAAATTAATAAATTAAAAATGGGAAGTCTCAGAGAATAAAATTTATGAAAAAGAACCAATGGAAACTCTGACCCACAAAAAAACAATAAGTAAAGCAAAAAATTCATTGGATAGTCTTAACAGCAGAATGGTGATAAACAGGGAAAGAATCAGTAAACCTGAAAATAAATCAATAGAAATGCTCCAATCTGAAAAATAGAGAAAGAATGATTGAAAGAAAATAAATAGATATTCATGAACCTTTCCGAAAATACCAGAGGTCCAAAATTTAAGAAATTGAAAATTTCTTAAACAGAGGATGAAACAGAAAAAAATTTTAAACATAATGTCTGGAAATGTGCTCAATTTGTTGAAAAAATCAAAAATACAGATACAAGAAACCCCCCAATTCCCAAGGATAATAAATATGAGGAAAATAATGACTTGGTATACTATCGTCAAACTGGCAAACTATAAAGATAAAGGGGAATCTTAAAAGTATCAAGAGAAAAATGACATATAACATATAGATGATATGGTTAATGGTTGACTTCTCATCAGAAACAATGGAAGCCAAAAGACACTGGAAGAAGACAAAGTGCTGACAATAAAAAACTCATCAAACTGAATTCTTTAACCAGTGAAAATACCCTTCAAGAATGAAGGAAAAATACAAATGTAGATAAATGATAACTCAGAAAATATATCTCCATCAGATTTTCATTGTGAGAAATGCTGAAGGAAATTTTTTACACTGAAGAAAAATGGCACCAGAGAGTCTTAGGTCTTCAGAAAGAATGAAGATCATTAGAAATGCTAAATATCTGGATAAATATAAAAGACTATCTTCCTCTTAATTTCTTTAAAATATGTAGGATAATTCAAAGCAAAAATTATATGTAGTTATGAAATTTTTACTGTATGTAAATATAACATATGGCAATCATAGCCAAGAGGACAATAAGGAAGCAAAAAAATGGACCAATACAATTGCAAAGTTTTAATATTTTATGTGAAGTGATACAATATTAAATCAAGGTAGACTGTGAAAAACTAAAGATATTTATTGTAATTCCTACAGCAACTACTTAAAAAAATGCAAAAATGTAACTAACAAGACTAGATAAAATAAAGCCTGGGTAAAATTTTTAAAAATACTAGATAAAATGAATTGAAATTTTAAAAAATAATTAAATAATCCAAAAGAAGTCAAGAAAGGAGGAATTGAGGAACCAATAGGGAAGACAATCAGTAAACAAAATAATAAAGTGGTAGAACTATATCCAACCATACTGATAATTGTATTATATGTTAATTGACTAAACAATCCTATTAGACAAAGATTATCAGAATAGATTTTTATAAAGGAAGACCCAACCATACGCTCTCTAAAAGACACTTTAAATATAAATAACAGATGAGTTTAAAGTAAATAGGAAAGAAAAACACATGAAACTGTAAGTACAAGAAAGATGGAGTGGCCAAATTAGTATGTTAGTAGCTTCAAATGGTACTTCCAGAGACAAAAGGGGGCATTTCAAACTGATGAAAAAGGGCCAATTCATAAGAAGACATAACAATCATAATTCAATAACTGAGCTTCAAATTCATGAGACAAAACTGACAGAATTAAAGAGAAGGATAATACCTTAAATACATTTGGAGGTAGTAATATCTCTTTCTTACCAATTTATGGAACAAATAGATAAAATATCAGTAAGAACATGGATGAGCTGAACACATGATCAGCTATCTGACCTAATACAAAACACTACTCAATAACTGCAGAATAAATGTTCTTTTCAAGTACACATGGTACTTTTTATCAAGGTAGAATATATACTTGGCTATAGAAAATGTCTCAGTAAATACTGTATGATTGACTTCACAGAAACTATGCTCTTGGAGAACAGTGAAACTGGGAAGCAGTAAGATATATATGTTATTGAAGAAACTTCCAAATATTTGGAAATTAAATAACACCCTTTAAATACATGGGTGAAAGGGAAATGACAAATCAAAAAATATTTAGAATTTGGTAAAACTAAAACCACAATATATCAAAATTTGTGGGATGCAGCTAAAGCATTGTTAAAGTTTATAGCTTTAAAATGTTTATATCAGAAGAGAAGTTAAAACCAATGACCTAAAGATCCCTCTTCAAAAGTTTTTTTTAAAGAACAAATCAAACGTCAAGTAGAAAGAAGTAACTAACAATAAGCAGAAATCAGTAAAATATAAAATAACTGAGGAAATTCATAGAGGTAATTCTTTTCTTTGAAAAGATCAGTTAAATCACTTAAGTCTTAGCTGCACTGATCAAGATAGAAAGATATCACAAACTACCAATATCAAGGCATGAAAGAGGGGTCCTCACCACAAATTTCAGTTATCAGAAGGAAAATAAGAGAAAGACAAATACCATATGATTTAACTCATATGCAAAATTTAAGAAAAATAACCAGATGAACATATGAAAAAGTGAGGAGGAGAGAGAATAAAGGGAAACAAACCACAAGACACTCTTAATGATAGAGAACATACTGGGTTGACAGAGGGAGGTGGGTGGGAGATGGGCTAGATGGGTGATGGGTACTAAGGAGGGCACTTGTTGTGATGAGCACTGGGTGTTGTATGTAGGTGAATCACTGAATTTTATTCCTGAAACCAATATTGCATTGTATGTTAATTAATTAAAATTTAAATTAAAAAATAAAAGTAAAAATTTTTTTTAAAGATAAGAGAATATTTTTAATAACATTATGACAATTTCAAAACATTGACAAAATAGAAGCTTCCTTAAGAAATCCAAATTTGACACAAGACAAAAAGAAGTTATATCTTTTTTTTTTTTTTTTAGTTTATTATTTTAAGAGAGAGAGAGCCCACACAAGCAGAGGAGAGGCAGAGAGAGAAGGAGACAAAATCTCAAGCAGGCTCCGCTCAGTGCTGAACCTGATTCAGGGTGCAATCCCATGGGAGATCATGACCTGAACCAATATCAAGAGTCAGACACTTGACTGAGCTACCCAGGCGCCCCAAGAAATTATACCTATTATCTAAAAACTTTGTTAAAAAAAATGTCAGGCTCATATGGGTTCCCTGGTGAATAATATGAAATATTACTAATACTATATAAAACTTCCAAAATTTAGAGAGTAAGGGAACACTTCTCAACTCATTTTATGAGGCTAGTATTACCGAAATACAAAAGCTGACCAAGGCAATGTGGAACAAAACAAAGAAGCTTCCTTTTTTTTTAAATAGCTGGAGGTAGGTATTTCTGTAAAAAAAAATTCACTTCCAAGTGTTTGTAAACTCACACTTATATACCTGTAGGCTTACACTTTTCTACTTAGATTGATTTATGATAGACATGGCTGTTTGAAATACTGGAATGAAATTTAAAGCTAATTAAGTAACATGGGTTTTCAGCATATTTATTTATTAAACCCTTTACAAAACTTTATTTCTACTTCAATTATCTTTGTATTGTTTTTATATAGCCTCAGCTCCTTTTTAATGTATGTGTAATAGAAACAACAAATACATAATTGAAATATTCTAGTAGCTGGAAAGAAAAACAATAGTTGATTAAATTGGGAAACATTCTCATAGGAATACTGTGGTAATTTAATTCATGTCAATCAAATGGCAATAACAAAAGTTTTATCACATATTTGCAACAGAAAAATAAAATTATGAACACTTAAATTGTGACTATGTGCAATGTATACTATACCAAACAATATTGAAAGAAACATGTATAAATGAAAAAAATATATTGTATAAGTAAGATGGTGATCATCGATCATTCATTCCTGCTCTGTTGTCAACTGTTCATCATAATTTTCAGAAGGTATATTCCAGTAAGGCAGGTTCTAAAGATGTTTCTTAAAAGTTAAAGCTTAATCAAAGTAAAGACTGTATTTAAAAGTTTTTATTGTTAGGGGCATCAGGGTGGCTCAGTCAGTTCAGTGTCCGACTCTTGACTTCAGTTCAGGTTATAAACTTAGGGTCGTGAGATCAAGCCCCAAGGTGGGCTCCACTCTAAGCATGGAGCTTGCTTGAGATTCTCTCTCCCTCTCTCTGGGCCCCTCCCCCACTTTCTTGTTTGCTTTCTCTCTCTCTCTCTCTCTCTCTCTCTCTCTCTCTCTCTCAAAATAATGTTAACAAAGGGTTTTATTGTTATAGAAAGCATAAAGATGAAATTACTTTGAAACCAAATATATCTAAGAAAATGTCTAATTTGAAAAATAACCAATTATTAATAGATCCTTCTGAGAATGATTTCATCTCAGATATCTGCTATATTATTTTAAAAATAAATCTATGGGGGCACCTGGGTGGCTCAGTCAGTTGAGCATCCGATTTCGGCTCAGGTCATGATCTCACGGTTCGTGGGTTCGAGCCCCGCGTCAGGCTCTGTGCTGAGGGCTAGCTCAGAGCCTGGAGCCTGTCTTCAGAGTCTGTGTCTCCCTCTCTCTCTGACCCTCCCTTGTTCATGCTGTCTCTCTCTCTCTCTTTAAAATAAATTTTAAAAAATAGTAAAAAATTAAAAAAAAAATAAAAATAAATCTATGATATAAAGCAAAAATCAGTGGATCTATTGAATGTTAGCATTCTGTTGCCTTGAGAAGTGTGAAAATATGCTTGTTAAAAATAACAATCTGGGGCGCCTGGGTGGCTCAGTCTGTTAAGCCGCCGGCTTCGGCTCAGGCCAGATCTCACGTTCACGGGTTCAAGCCCCATGTCAGGCTCTGTGCTGACACTAGCTCAGAGCCTGGAGCCTGCTTCGGATTCTGTGTCTCCTTCTCTCTCTGCCCCTCCCCCTCTCATGCTCTGTCTCTCTCTGTATCAAAAATAAATAAAATATTTAAAAAAAAACAAAAAACAATCTGGCTCTTGGGTGGCTTATTTGGGTGGGCATCCAACTCTTGGTTTTGGCTCAGGTCATGATCTCACAGCTCATGGGATCAAGCCCTGTGTGGGGTTCCTTGCTGATAGCACAGAACCCGCTTGGGATTCTCTTTCTCTCCTTCTCTCTCTGCCCCTTCCCCACTCTCATGTGCTCTCTTGCTCTCTCAAAATAAACTTAAAAAAAAAAAAGAATAAGCCAAGTTAAAAAAACAAGAATATAAGATGTAAGAATTCCTCCCAGATTCTGATAAACAGTAAAATAATTTATGAAGCTGACAAAAGCATTTCTGTCAGCTGAAAATTAGTGTGAATGATTTTTATATGCCAAATATCATTTTAAGAAAGAATATAGCCTTAAAAAATAATCTGTCTTCAACTGGCTCTATTATAGGACAGCTCTAGGGAAATGAGACTCAAGAGAAGTGTCTGGTTTATTAAGCTGATGCAAATTGTCCCATATGTTTTCTCCCCATATGTTTTAATAAAGGAATTTCTCAAGGGTGAGTACATATTTGTCTTATAAATCCCACTGTGTCTTTTGGGTTATGAGTGTTTGAGAGACTATTTTCTTTTTATTTCTTAAACAAGTTCCTACAAAATTGCCCAAATGTTTAAAGGGTGAAAATCTCACTTAACATTAAAAAAGTTTTATTTAATTAGGTAAAGTACCACTCTTTAGGACTGCTTTGAAAAGGACTGACATCTTCTCTTTTATTTCTAATTTTAATTAGTTGCATGACCATGAGCAAGTCATTTTATCAATCTGGGCTTCAGTTTCTTAATTTTTAATGAATTACTGGTGGAGAAGAAAAGATGGGTAGACATTTATATGATCTTGGGGCCAGAGGCAGTGAGTGGGAGAAGATTTTCTGAGCATGCCACAAAATCTAGAAGCCAGAAAAACAAAGCCAGGAGGTTTTATTTCCTAAAAAATAAAACCAAAATTTCTACTTGGTGAAACAAAAAAAAAAAAAAAAACTTTATCATAAACAATGATGATGACAAATAACTGCCAGGGGAAAGTATTTGCAACAAACATGATCATGTACTAATATTCCCTGTATATAGAGCTTAAAAGTATTTATAAGGGTGTCTTGGTGGTTCAATTGGTTAAGTGACTCTTGATTTCAGTTCAAGTCATGATCTCACAGTTCACTGGGCTCTGTACTGAGTGTGGAGTCTGCTTGGGATGGTCTCCATCCCTCTCTCCCTGCCCCTCTGCATTGCAAGTGTGCACACAGGCACGCATGCTGTCTCTCTCAAAATAAAGAAATAAACTTAAAAAAGATTACAGAATAACAAGAAAAAACCAAATATTCCAACGGGGGGAAAAAAGTAAAATCACAGGCAATTTCCAAAAGAATTGTCAGTCTCCTATTAATTTTACAAATGGCATACCACCAGTCAAGTGACCTGGGTGGCTCAGTCAGTTAAGTGTCCAACTTCAGCTCAGATCATGATCTCACCGTTTTTGAGTTTGAGCTCTGCTTTGGGCTTTGTACTGACAGCTCAGAGGCTGGAGCCTGCTTCAGAGTCTGTGTCTCCCTCTTTCTGCCCCTCCCGTACTCACACTCAGTCTCTCTCTCTCAAATATAAATAAACATTAAAAAAATTTTTAATAAAAAATGGAATAATCCAATGAATGCAAGTTTTTACAAGCGTGATATCCTTTGTTATGTTTCAGATTTGTTACAACAAAACAACATGGAATATCCAATGTGATGGAATGAAAAAAATTGTGTGACTGGTTTGTTTTAGGAAAAAAAGCTGCTTTTATTTACAAAAAAGATCTTGATAACTTACTTGGGATTGGCAGGGGAAAGCAGAATTAGAAAAAGTCCCTCTACTTAAAAAATGAACAGGAATTTTGGGATGTGGTAGGAAGAATTAAAAATAAAGACAATGGAATAAAGCACTTGTGGAAAGCTGGAGCTTGTGTTAGGAAAAATGGCCAAGGTTCTTCTTTAAAAAAGAGAAGTCAAATATTCAATTTTAAATTATTTCCTGTATGGTTCTTTAGTGCAGTATCTATCATAATCTCCTAAATTAGTAGTACAAGTCAAGTGACAGTAATGCCTTGCCTATACCTACTAGTTACTATTAATAAGAGTGGACTCTTTGAATTAATCATAAGGGGATTTAACAGAAGGATATTGGGCAGCTCACCAAAGCACTAGGAAGGCTAGAGAACTACGCCTGGGAGTGAGCATCCAAACCATGTCCAAATCTGGTTCTGAAAGGGAAACACTTAACGGCATACAGAGAAAGAAAGAGAGCAAGAATGAGAGAATTTAACCTCTTAGTGTCATTCGATTCCAAATTATATACAAACTAAAGTGTCTCCAATTGATCATATGCCTCTGCCATAGCAACAAGGGAGGCTGCAAAAGTGAATTGTTCTAATTCGTATAATGAGAAATGGACTTTGACCCCTACCAAAACTCACAGAGTTTAGATTCTAGGTACCAGAATAAATGAGAAATGATAACTACAGTGATATTTGGGGGAAAAAAATCAATGAGAAACAGCTGTGTCCTATATTTGGACTAATGCCTGGACATTGATAAAGAATAAACTGCAAAATACAGAGGTGAACTAGTAAAACGAATCCAGCAACACACACAAAAAAAAGGATTGTATACCATGACCATATGAAATTTATCCTGGAAATGCAAGAAATCAATTCATATACCATATCATTAGAATAAAGGAGAAAATGGCATGATTGTCTCAACAGATTCAAAAAGAGTATTTGACAAAATCCAACACTCCTTCATGATAAAAACAACCAACAAAGTAAAAATAGAAAGGAACTTCATTAATGTAAAGAACTTCTATGAAAACCCACAGTTAACATCATACTTAATGATGAAACAATGAATGATTTCCCCCTAAGGTCAAGGACAAGACAAGGCTGTATGCTCATACCACTTTTATTTATGTTGTGGGGGTTCTAGCAAGGGCAATTAGGCAAGAAAAGGAAATACAAGGCAACAGATTGGAAAGGAAGAAATAAAACTATTTCTATTCACAGATGCTATGATCTTGTATGCAGAAAAACCTAAGGAATCCACTAAAAAACTTTTAGAACTAATACATGTTTTTCAACAAAATTTCAGGATACATGATAAATACACAAAAATCAATTGTATTTCTATACACTTGTAATGAATAAACTGAAAATGAAAGAAAATAATTCCATTTGCAATAGCATCAAAAAGAATATAATGGGAATGAATTTAACAACAACAACAACAAAAAAGGCAAAACCTATACTCTGGAAACTACAAAAGCATTGTTGAAAAAAACTAAAGAAGACCAAAATAAATGGAAAGGCATCTCATGTGCTGGACTGAAAAAATACTGCTAAGATGGCAGTAGTCACCAAACTGATCAATAGATTTAGCCTGATCACTATCAAAATCCCAACTGCCTTTTTTGAAGAAACTGACACACTGATCCTAAAATTCATAAGAAAATTCAAGAGAACCAGAATACCCAGAGCAATCTTGAAAAAGAACAAAGTAGAAGGACTCACAGTTTCCTGTTTCAAAACTTACTACAAAGCTATTTGTAATCAAGACAAAAGATGAACTGGCATTAGGACAGACATAAAGATTAATGGAATAGAATTAAGGAGTTCATAAATAAACCTGCACATTTGTGGCCAATAGGTTTTCAACAAGGATGCCAAGACAATTTAATGAAGAAAGGAAGTCTTTTCAGTAAATGATATTGGGATAACTGGATATCCACATGCAAAGAACAGAAGTTACATATATGTAAAGTTTATGCATATATACATACAAAAATTAATGCATCAAAGACTTAAATGTATGAGTTAAAACTATTAAACTCTTGTAGGAAAATATAGGCATATATCTTGATGATATTGGATTAGGCAATTGTTTATTAGATAGGACACCACAGCACAAGCAACAAAAGAAAAAATAGGTAAATTGGAAATCATCAAAATAAAAAATTTGTTCTTCAAAGAACACTCTCAAGAAAGAAAAAATAATGGATGCTTGGGTGGCTCAGTTGGTAAACAAACAAATAAATTATAAAAAGAGAAAGTGAAAATAACTCATAAAGTGGGAAATATTTACAGAGCAAATATATGATAAAAAATAAAGGACTTGTATCTAGAATATAAATATATTTTTCAATAATAGAAAAATAGCCCAATTAAAAATGGGCAAATGATTTGAGTGGACACTTCTCCAAAGACATACAGATAAAACTGATACATGAAAAGATGTTCAGCATCATTAGCTATCAGAGAAAGGCAAATTAAAATCACAATGAGATACAAATTCACACTATAGAACAGCTGTAATCAAAAGCACAGAGTTACAAGTGTTGCTGTGTGTGTGGAGAAATTGGAACCCTCATACACTGCTGATGGGAATGTAAAATGGTGAAGCTTCTTTGGGAAAGATTTTGGCAGTTCTTCAAATGGTTAAACAGAGTTACCATATGGACCCAGCAATTCCACATATGAGTATCTATCTAAGAGAAGTAAAAACATATGTTCACATAAAAACTTGTACATGAATATTCATAACAGCATCATTCATAATAGCCAAAAAGTGAATACAACCAAAATACCCATAAATTGATGAATAGATAAATAAAATGTGGCATATCTGTTTAACAGAATATCATTCAACAAAATAATTTTAAAAGAACAAAAGAAGTTCTGTTACATACTAGAACATGAATGAATCTTGAAAACATTATGCTAAGTGAAAGCCAGTCACAGCACACATATTTTATGATTCCATTTATATGAAATATCCAGAATAGGCAAGTCCATAGAGACAGAAAGTAGATTAGTGGTTGCCTAGGGCTGAGGATTGGGGCGGGGGGGCTGGGGAGCTGAGGAATAACTGCTGGTTGGTATAGGATTTGGGGGAAGGGGATGATGAAAACAATGTTCTTAAAACATTGATTGCAGGGATGCTTGCATAACTCCATGAATATACCAAAATCCATTGTACTGTATACTTTAAATGGGTGAATTGTATGGTGTTCAAAGTATATCTTAATATAGCTCTTACAAACAAACAAACAAACAAACACAGAAGAGAAAGAGAAGTTAGTTGAGAAATTAAAGCTAGAAGTGACTAGGAACAAAGTAAGCTGCTGGAACTTTCAGAATCATGAGGAAGATTCTAGATTTATCCTAGAGCATAAAATATGAGTTTTTTAAAATTTAAGTTTATTTATTTATTTTGAGAGAGAAAGTGGTTGAAAGCACACACATCAGCATGAGCTGGGGAAGGGCAGAAAGAGAGAGAGAATTCCAAGGATTCTGAGTGCTGTCATCTTACAGCCCAATGTGGAGCTCAAACCCACAAACTGTGAGATCATGACCTGAGCCGAAATCAAGAGATGGATGCTCAACCGACTGAGCCACCCAAGCACCCTTAAAATATGAATTTTAAGAAAATTTTATATAGCCCTATGGGAAGAGTACCCTCTATAGACATCAGGATTACACTGCTGTGGGTGGGCAGTATATGAGGGAACTGGCACTCTTATCCTCTGTTGGTGTATGGTAAATTAGTGCAACGTATCAAAATTTTAAACATGCATAACCTTTAATGTAGCAAACCTACTCCAAAGGGTGAAAGCGTTTGGATGTTCATTAGAGCATGCTTTGGGATGTTGAAAATTAGAATGTCCATCTACAAACAATGCTTCTCAACCTTAGCCAACTCAATCCCTTTTTTATAATAAATATTTTTGTTAATACATCCTTTACAGTCCTGAAATGAAAGTCATAGATACCTACAACAAAATATACATAACTGTAATATTAAAGAGAAATAAAAGGAAAGCAATTAGTAACAAAACATGTATTTAAATGCTCTAGACACAAAGCCTACTCTAGAGGGCAGTACCATCCAGTAAAGAACTCATTATCTACAGCAAGCTAGTTATGCAATTTATGATATATCCAAACAATGGAATGATGTATATCTAGATTTACTGACATTGTTGAATCAAAAGCAAATTGCATAACAGCAATCACCTAGGTAGTTTTATGTAAATAAATAGAAAAAGGTCTAAAAAGATGTTCACTAGGACGTTGATGATAAGAATTATCTCTAATGATGAGATTTAAAAGAGTTTTTACTTTTCTCCTTATGTGTTTTCATATTTGAACTTTCTTGTCTATACATAAAGTTAAAAGTTTATGGCAAGTCCCAGTGGAAGAATCACAACATGGAGCCCTAGGGTTCTGGAGTGAGGTCCTGTTGTCTGCAATTGAGACTTAAATATCTTTTTTTTTTAATTTATCTTTTATTTATTTTGAGAGACAGAGAGAGAGAGACAGAGAGAGAGACAGAGAGAGAGAGAGAGAGAGAGAGAGAGAGAGAGAGCGAGAGAGAACAAGCAAAGAAGGGGCAGAGAGAAAGCAAGAGAAAGAGAATCCCAAGCAGGCTCCACACTCAACACAGAGCCCAGTGTGGGCTTGAACCCAGAAACCATGAGATCATGAACTGAGATTGGGAGTTGGATGCTCAACTGACTGAGCCACCCAGGTACTCCTGGAGTCTTAAATATCTTTCGTTGAATAGTTACTAGCCTTTCCTAGGCAGCTGCCAAAGATGGTGTAGGGGCTAGTTGTGGTACATGGATAGCCAAGACCATCTCCTGTGTTGTCAAGTGAGCCTGATGGCTATGTAATACTGCCAGGCAGGAAGTTGGTGGTCATGCACTTTGAGAGCATTCACATTTCGGCAATTTCTGCAGAAACAAGTTGTTGTACTTGGTCTTCTTCCACAAATGTATGAACACCAACTCATCCTGTGGGCCCTACCTCTTCCAGTCCCCTAGCTACATCTTATGGCAAAATGATACAAGGCATTTTGCTGCTCAAGACTAAGTAAGGTCCAGCCACCTGGGACTGCCTCAGGGTATTTGACAGGATCTCATTCCTGGTCCCATTACCCTTACCTCATAAGAAGAAAAAAGTAGATGGTGGTTTTTACTGCCCTAAGGTTATGCATCTGAAGCCCATGGGAAGTCTACATACCAGGGGCACCATGATAGCCACCCTAGAGGAGAATAGAAAAGAGAAGGCCAAGTTCCATTACAGAAAGAAGTAGTAGCTCATGAAGCAGCAGAAACAGACCAAGAAGAATGTGGAAAAGACAACTGACAAATACAAAGAGGGTCTCAAGACCTATAAACTCCTGGTTTGGGTCCAATAAAGACTTCATGTCTCATGCTTGGCTTTGCTTTCCCTTCTGCCATTGGTACCCTAGTACCAATGAAAATAGCAGTGAGGAGAATACCTCTAATTGGTCAGAGTTTTGACTTGTGCATCTGGCAGTTTACTTGGAGTGGAAAGTTATGGGTGCTGGCAAAAGGCTTGTCTGCTTGGTCAGAGTCTGGAGGGAGAAAGACAAGAGAAAAAGAGGTCTGGGAAAGAGGCATATGGATGAATCTATAAAAGTGGATATGAGATGTGAAGATC
Organism: Suricata suricatta; assembly: GCF_006229205.1. Lineage (NCBI taxonomy): Eukaryota > Metazoa > Chordata > Mammalia > Carnivora > Herpestidae > Suricata > Suricata suricatta. The sequence continues at coordinate 67,092,219 of NC_043709.1, forward strand.
TTTCTTTCACATGCTAATGCCCAACAGAGAGCATCCATCACAGAAGAGGGATTGAATGACTACAAAAAACAATAACTTGTCCAGATAACAGCACTCTGTCTCTGTCATTAGCTACACCAGTGTTGGTCCAACAAGCACACAATAAGAATGGGGACAGGAATGGACACTATACATGGGCCCAAAAGCATGGGCCCCCACTTACCAATCAATGCTTGACCCACAATATGGCACCATCCCTTTAGAAGACCTACCAGCTACTAGGTGGCAAGCTGTTTACACTGGAATTGTTCCACCCTGGAAGTGGTATTGATCTATCTTCACTGGAATATAAACATATTCCAAGTTAGACCTCCTGCCTGAAGTGTCTTAGTCAGTACCACTGAGAATTTAAAGTGTTTGGTCCAATGACCAGAGAGTTGGTATACCAGTGGGTATATGACCATAGAATACTGATCTTTTCTTAAACTATACCATCTAGACAAACAGCTACACTGATAGAGCACTGGAATGACCTGTGGAATATTCAGCTAAGGTGCTAGCTTGCAAAGGATACCTTGTGAGGAGGGACATATCCTCCAGGACTCAAGGTAAACTCTGTGGTACGGGGTTCCCAATAGGGAGAATACATAGGTCCAGTAGCTGAATCATACAAGTAGAAATATTTCTGTACACTGATTACCAGAGATCCATTTGGGGAATTTTTAACTTTGTTTCCACAGTGGTTAGAGGTTTTGGCAACCTTAGAAGAGTCTCATTAAACTCCAGCCACTGCCTGGTCACTTTAGGATCTTCATCCCAAGAAACCAGCAGGAAACGATAATTGACCTTGATCTTCAGTGGGACAGTTGTTATGTAAGAGACAGGAAAGAATATGTTTGATTCTCAGGTAATCCATTTGGGTATCTTGGTTTCCACTTGACCAATTTGATAGTACATGGACAAGTGCAACAGCCACAACTTGAGAAAGACCTGGTGATGAAGGGCTCAGTCCTCTGAGGGGTCTAGGCCATTGCAATAAATAAGCTACCTTGACAAGCAGAGGGTGAAGGGAATCTAGAATGGGTGGCAGAGGAGATGATCAGCTTCAATTATGGCCCCAAGAGCAGCTTCAAGGGCTGTAATTGATCCCACCAACCCTCTTTCTAGTAAATTTCTCCAGGAAGAGATCCAATAGAACTTTGGAAGAGCTTCTCCTAGAACTTGTTATGTATATAAAGGGTGGACAGTCATAGATATTATGGTACACTGCAGAGATCTCCCCATCCAGGACTGAAATCATCCCACCAGCTGCTAGAAGTATTGGAAGCTGCTAGAAGTATGATAGATCTCAATTGAATCCTACTTCAGAACTTACCTTTGGCTCAAGAGGGTTACTTTTCTGGGCTGAGACAAAATGACTTGTCCCTGAGGTAAGCATAAAGTCCTCAGAGCTCTCTGTAGGAAAGGCCGAGGTCTTTGCAGGACTGCATCACAATTCAACTTCTTCCTCTGCTCAATCTTACTTCCTTTATTCCTTCCACAGGTGGTTCCCAAGAGCACTCCCCAATGAAATTTCTGCACCTGAGTCTTCATCTCAAAGTGTATTTCCTAAGGAATGTGACCTGTGCTAAGTTCCCCTTCCCTATGTACCTTACAACTGTTAAGACTTTTTGTAAAAAAAATCAAACTTTATTAAATAACGAAGGGGATTTACTGGCTGCACAGGTATAAGGATTGATTTGATTCAGCGGATTAATAATGTCAAGGACCCCGTTTTGCTCCATTTCTCTGCTCTGCCTTCCACAGAATCAGCCTTATTCTAAAGCTAGCTTTGTTCACAATGACAGTAGCTACAGTAATTCCAGGGTTTATAATCTCAGCTCTCACCATCCAAATGGAAAGAGTACAGGCTTTTAGTAGCTTTATTTAAAGAATAAGGAAAAATCTTTCTCAGGGTCGCTAGCAATTCAAGGTTCAGAGACACAAATTGGTCAAAGTCTGGGTTTCCTAAGCCACTTACTGTGGCAAGAGGTATGGGATTATCTGAGTGCTTTAAAATAATAAGAGTTCATTCCTGAAATTGTTGGTATGTTTTAATCTTTGCCTTCTACAACTACACAGATGGGGAAGGATGGAAGGGATGTTGTGGAGACAAACTATATTCATTTGCTGTACCCATAGCACAGGGTACCCCAGGACAGGGTGCTTAAAGAAGAGAAACCTATTTTCTCACAGTTCTGGAGGCCAGAAGTCTGAGATTAAGAGGTCGGCAGGGCTGTTTCTTCTGAGGCCTTTCTCCTTGGCTTAGATGACCATCTTCTCCTGCCTTTGCATGGTTTTCCCTCTGCATGCACACATATCTATGTCCTAATCTCCTCTTGCTACAAGGAACCAGATTAGGGCCTACCCGAAGGAATTTATTTTAACTTAATCACCTCTTTAAAGACCTTGGCTCCAAATACAATTACATTCTGAAGTGCTGGGGATTAGGATTTAAATACGTGAACTTTGGGTTGACACAATTCAGCCCGTAACACAAACTCAACATCAGCATCAATTACATATTGAAATATTTCGTTTTCTTGACTGTTGCACTAAATTGTAAAGTCTTTAAGTGCAAGAACAATTATCTTATTTATACCACCTATGTCTAGCACAGAGCCTGGTACACACTAGGCAGTCAGTACAAGATAACAACTGCTTGCTGAGGACTAACAACTGCTTGCTGTGACTACCAGTTTGTCACAGCTTGTAAATATAAGGTCACTGGTGACTTTTTCCAGGAGCAGTTTCAGTGGAGTGGTGGTGACATAAGCCTAGTTGTTGTGGGTTTAAGAGTGAATAGACAGGTTTGACAGTATAAAAATTATGTCTTTCTTATGACAAAAGCCACCATGAACAAAGACAAAAGATGATTATGATAAAAAGTAGTACCTACATATAAGCAGCACCAAGAGTTAAGAGCTCTAACAAAACAAAACAAAACAAGATCCTATAAAAAGATCAGAAAAAGATGAAGATAAACAGTATGAAAACATACAAAGCCTATACGCACAGCCCAAAAATGCATGAAAAAAAGTTCAGCCCTATTAGTCAGGGAAACACTAATTGAAACAACTGCGAGATAGCATTACACTGACAAAAATTTAAGATTCAAACTTCAGTCAAGGCAAGAGATGGATAACCAGACATTCTTTTTGATTGGCATGTGAACTGCAGTAATTGTAGAGGTAATCTGGCAGTGTCTCACTCAAGACATCTTTGGTCGCAAGTAACAGAAAACAAAACTCACTCCCCCTTCTCAAAAGTTATAGAGTCACATAACTGAAAATCTAGACATAGCTAGATGGAATTTACTTAAATGTTATCTTTCCATGTCTTAGTTCTTTCTTCCTCAGAGTGGAAATCATTTTCAGTAAAGGTTTCTTTTCACAAATAAAGTTTATATTCTTAGAGCAAAAAGTCTAGCAGAGAAGATAAGTCCTTGACCTAATTCTTATTGTCCTGAATTGAGTCATGTGCCTATCCTTGAATTATAGACTATTACACCTAGTATGATATTATGTTCTTATTGACCAAATAGAGAAGCCAATAGAGGAGTCCATGCTATTTGTACCTCTACAGATTAACAGAGGAAGACTAATTCATCTAAAGAAAATGAAGTGCTGTTACCAGAAAAAGAGGAGATGGATGCTGGGTGTCAAAACAAACAAACAATATGCATATATATCCTCTACAGACAGTATCCAAATGTGCACGTATCTTTTGTCTCAACAATCTCACTTGAAGGATTTGATTCTGTAGACAGAAATTGCACAGTTTAAAAGAGATACATGTATAAGGATACTTTAGCATTGTTTATAATGGTATAAAATCTGGCAAATTGACATTATATATCAGTAAAGGAATGGCTTAAAATTATATTAATAGTTTATTGTGCAGCTAGTTAAAAGAATGAGCTAGATCAGAGTATCCATGATAAACTTTTCAGTAAGTAAAAGGTGCAGAAAAATATAATGTCGGGATTCATTATTTATAAAAATCAGAACTTCTATTTATGTGTTTCTATAGCCATTGGGAAAAGTATGGAGAGAAACATTAATTTTTTTAAGTTTATTTATTTATTCTGTGAGAGAAAATGCGGGGATAGGTCAGAGAGAGAGGGAGAGAATGAATCCCAAGCAGGTTCTGCCCTGGAAGAGCAGAGCCCCATGTGGGGTTCAATCCCATGAACTGAACCCTGAGATCATGACCTGAGCCGAAACTAAGAGTTGGATGCTTAGCTGACTGAGCCACCCAGGCCCCCAAATCATTAATCTTTTAACACTGATTTTATCTAGGATTGGGAGAAGGAGAGGAAAACTAACCTTTTCTTTATTTGCTTCTGAGTATACTGTTATACTTCTGTGTTGTCTGAATTGTTAAAATGAATGCTTATTACCTTTTAAATGAGTAGAAAGTGAAATGAGGAAGTAGTCTTAGATATAAACTATTTTTAGATTTAGAGAGAAGAAAGATAAATTAGTCTCTGGTAAAGAAGAGATTCAAAATATTGAAGATAGAGTAATCCATAGGGTGGGCCCTGAGGGGATGGAGAAGATCCATTTCAGAGCGGAGTCCCAGAAGTACCAAGGCAGGGGCACCTGGGTGGCTCAGTTGGTTAAACCAAAAGTACCAAGGCTATGATAACTTCACTGTTCCACAGGGAAATGCAAATAAACAGCATAGTTCATAAACATTGTTCTTTAGTGTTGAAAGTGCATGTTTTAAAAAGGAAATCAGGGTGATAAGAAACGGGAGGACTTTGAAAACATATACTGTTATTTGTCAAGATTAAAAAAATTAGCAGCCCTGCCTATCAGTTCCTAAACTGTTAGAAATGGTAATGGTCCATAAATCCCAAAGTCTGGGAAAAACAGATCTATTACAAAAATAGAAAGCTAAGCATTAAGCAACAGCTAGCACTTCCTCTGTGGTAGAGGAAAACAAGTGTGTGTGAACATTGACAGAGACAGACTTTGTAGGGATAGGGAAAGGTGACAAAGTTAAAGGCTATGATGAGACCTTTTGCAGGACTCAGGGTTGAGGGGCTCTGCAGCCGTGACTGTGAGGTTGAGACTTGAGGGGATTGGCAAAAATTGGTGAGAGGTGCTGTGGGGAATGGGAGACTAACCTGAGAGAAACTGGAGTCTTCAATATGGAATAATACCTGACTTTATTTTTATTCAGATTTGGGGTTTTTTTTTGTTTTTTTTTAATTTTTTTTAATGTTTTATTTATTTTTGATACAGAGAAAGACAGAGCATGAGAGGGGGACGGGTAGAGAGGGAAGGAGACACAGAACCCGAAGCAGGCTCCAGGCTCTGAGCTAGCTGTCAGCACAGAGCCTGACGCGGGGCTCGAACCCACGAATGTGAGTTCTGACCTGAGCCGAAGTCGGAGGCTTAACCGACTGAGCCACCCAGGCGCCCTTAGATTTGGTTTTTTATGAAATTGTCCTTGGTCATTTTTGTGTTCTCTCCCTTATTTGACACTCCTTTTCCCACCCAGCCCTTTTGTTTGTATTCCTTTTACGACACTTACATTCTATCTTAGTTTTTGTACTTGTCTTATCTGTATCCGTTAAACTATCTCTGAGACACTGGTCATTCATTTGATAACCACCTCACAGCACCTCTGACTTAGTAGACACCCAATTGATTAGTGCTGAAATAAATGTAATTCCATGTAGAAAATGGGTAATCCGTATCATCTTGATGAAAATTATTCACAGTTGTGAAAACAGGGATAAACCATTTGGTGTTTTATTTTCTTTTTCTTAATTTCTATAAACTAACTTTTCCCCATGGCATGTATTTTTCATTCTTTACAAGGATACTGCATATATATATATATTTCCTCATAATTTCTTAAACTGTACACCCTTGGAACTCAAACATTCCTGTTATAAAAATGCCACAGAGATCATGAAAATAAAAATATCCACTGTAATAGATATGAAAACTGAGGACCCAACACCTTGGGCAATTTGTTCAAAACTGCAAAGGTATCAAGTGAGAGTCCATATTGGAGTCATGTTTCCACCACCTTAATCCAGTGTCTTTACACAGTGATTCCAACTTCTTAATTTCAGTTTTATTTTGCATTCAACTTATAGTAGTTAAATTAATTATAGCAGTTATCTCTGGTAAAGTTCTGTCAAAATCAATACACTGATTACCCTTTATTTTAAAAGATGCCAGTATGGGTTTCTCTTGCTGTGTGTCATGTTTGATATTTTAAGCGCCTGGTAAAATACAACAAGCCATTTGGGCATTCAGTTGAAGGCTGTTTTATGATGCGTATCATTTGTGTTATTTATGGTTATAATCAAATTTTAAATGTTGACAGTGATGGTTGGTATATCAATCTTTACTCCTGCATTTTATAGTCCATCATTTATTTAAAACTCTGTATCTCTTTATTATATTGTAAATAAAAAATATTGAAATCACAGAGAGAGTAACAAATTGTCACATGCAAACATATTTAGGAGGATGCTGCATGTACAGAAATACACATAGTCTTCTCCCTGGGGAGGTAAGAGATGGCCTATTACAAACCACCATCCTCTTTTCTATTTGCACATGGAAGGAGAAACCACTAGCACGTCAGCATTAAGAGTATTTTCTTCTTAAAATACACTTGCATAACGCCTAAGACGCCAACTGTAAAAAAGTGAAATTAATTATCTGTCAGAGAATAAATAGATCAAAAGATTCATGTTCAGTATGGAGCTTAATCAAAAAATTAAAAATGGAACTATCCTACAATCCAGTAATTGCACTACTGGGTATTTACCCCCAAAATACAAAAACACTAATTTAAAGGGATACATGCACCCCTATGTTTATTGCCGCATTATTACCATAGCCAAACTATGGTAATATTCCATTGTATATACATATACAATGGAATATTATTCAACCATAAGAATGGAATCTTGCTATGTGTAACAACATGGGCAGAGCTACAGAATGTAAAGTTGAGTGGAATAAGTCCATCAGAGAAAGACAAATACCGTTTGATCTCACTCAAATGTAGAATTTAAGAAACAAAACAAAAGGCCAAAGAAAAAAAGGAAGACAAACCAAGAAACAGGCTCTCAACTATAGAGCACTGATTGTTACCAGAGGGGAGGTGGGTGGGGATTAAAGAATACACTTATCATGATGAAAAGAAAATGATAAGAGGAAATGGTCCCAGTAGGGGGGGGAACTGATTCATATTGTTTAGTTTTGTTGAAATGGTATAGTGTTATTGTTTTTTCAAATGATAGTTTTCTATTGGCAGATTAAATTTAAGAACAAACACTTTGTTAACAAATAAATAGATTTTCATATAAAATGTCCACAGAAGAATGTTGCTCCATTAGTCTCCATCTGAAGTTACACTCCTGGGGAGCTCGCATTCTCCCCGTTGAAGATGCGCATGTGTACATGACAAAGCTCCTTCTTCTGATGGATGGCTCATCACAGTGCATGTAGAATAGTGACAGGGAAAGGCATTTGATAAAAATTTTGTTCTTCCATCAGAAAAAAACATTTTAACTCCTCTAGATCACAGTTCCCTCAAATCTCCCAAACCTCGTATCATTGTAACACTCCAAAGACTGAAATAGGGACAAGGCTGCTATTCATATATTCCTCCAGCAAGAGTTACCAAGTTCTTATCCAGTGACAGGCACTGTGCCAGGAGCTGTTGTTATGAAAGTGGGAAGACACTGGCTGTGTGGGGCAGACACGGAGCAGACCGAACACGATGCGTACATAGGATGAGGGTGCCACAGAAGCGACCTCACGGTTCGGGTAGTTGGGGGCGGAGGGGCGGGCACGGCAACCGGCCTGGTTCGCGCGAGGGCGACGGAGACGTGGTCAGCCGGCGGGGCATCGAGGAAGCCGCGAGGATCGTCCTTCCGGGCAAGGGTTGGCGTGGTTAGGGGAGCGCACCCAGAAAGGGAAGGGGGGTGCAGGTTGCCGAGAGAGGGGAGAGCCGCAAGGTTGGATGTGACCGGGACCTGGGGTAAGCCACGTCGGCCCGGCGGCCAAGGGCCAGGCCTGCCTCCCCCGGGAGCTGTTAGCTGGCCGACTGTGAGGGCCCCGGACTGGGCCCCGTGCGGGCCACCTGGAAGACGGGGGGTGGACGCCCGCGCGGGAAGAGCAGTCAGGGGCGTGCAGAAACGGTACGCCAAACTATGAGGTGGAAATCAGTGGCTTCGAAAAAGTGTAATGGTGTTTCTCCGGTAAAACAAAAGATCTAACGACCCGATGGGAAATAAACAAGGCACACGTGTTCCACGGGACGCAAGTCCCGACAAATTATTGAATAATCACGTCATTACCTGACCACAAAGTGGAGGTCCTCTAATCACAATCAAGTTTTTCATTTTTTGTTGTGGGAATTAGGATAAGGGGATATCTTAGGCTCGATGAGCCACAGGGAAAGCCTCTCCCCTAGGCATTTTTTTAAATGCCCGCCAGGACCAAAAAAAAAAAAAAGAGATGGGCTTACACATTACGGGCACTTTAACCTCCCCGTTAGGATGTATTTCACGTGGGCAACGGTGCTAGGCGAAAACTCAATCCACCGCCAAACATCATAATATTCTTCAATATCAGATTACCATAAAGACAGGGTAGCAAAAGCCACGCAAACCATCTCACGTCCAGGTCCCCAAGGGCCTTCTTCATTGTCCAAGGCGACTTAGCCAGCTGCGCCGCCAAAGCAGCGCCAACTCTAGCGCCTTACACACGGCGCCTGCGCACAGTCAGCCGAGTGGGAGGATGACAGCCGGCGGAAGACGTTTCCCAGAAGCCCGCGCCACTAGCTGCTGTCCTCCCTCCAGCTTACAGGCCGCGTGACGTCACTCCGCCCGCCACGTTCCTCGTCGCTAAGGGTGGTTTGCCTGCGCCCCCCAGTGGTCCGGTTGAGCGCTGCTGCGGTACGCGCAGTGCCCAACAAGCGAGTAGGAAGAGTGCGGCGGGCGCTGCTGCCGCCGTCGTCACCGTAGCGCGCCGACGTGTGGCGGCGTGGCTGAGCGGAGGGGAGGGGAGCGGAGCGGAGGGGGAGAAAAGGGGAGGGCACCCGCGGGGAGGGGAGGGAGGAGGCCAGACAAGGCGGGGGGAGGGGGAGCAGCAGTGGCGCAAGTCGCGCGGAGCAGCGCAGCCCGGGTCCGCTCCCTGCTCCACCGCTACCTCCCGACCCGGCCGGTAGAGCCTGCGCCCCAGCGGCCCCTGGAACAACTCAAAGCGGACGAAGGAGTCCATGTTGGGGAACTTGGCGTCGTAACTGGGACCTGGGGACCTGCAGTGGGGCCGGCGCCGCCGCCGCCGGAGCAAGCGCCTCGACCTCGGCCTGAGGTAAACGCGCGCCGATCCCGGGGGCGGGTGGGCTCAGGCAGCTGTCGGGGCGAAGTGGGGGCTCTTACGGGCCGGCGCAGAGCCGAGGAGCGGGCCCCGGGCGACAGGAGGGCGGACAAAGTTTCGGAATCGCGCGCGGCCCAGGCGGCGTCCTGCGCTTGGAGGAAAGTTGGAGCTGCCTCTCGAGGCGGGGGAAGCTGCGGCGGGGAGGGCGCCCCCCTTCCTTCTCGTTACCCCGTGAGGGAGGCCCCCCTTCGGCCGCCGCCGCCTCACAGTCGACACCCTGTCCCATTTCCTCCTTGTGGCCTACCCGCCGCCTCCCCGCCGCTTCAGCCTGCGAAGCCTGTCCCCTGCTGGGTGCGGGGTCCGGCGTGGGGCGGGGGGGGGTGGGGGGGTGTTGAGGCCAGAGGTTCCAGGACCGAGTCGTCACCCAGGCACCCCCTCCCTGCAGTCGAAACGTGTCTTGCTGGGCTTCCGGGCGCTCCCCGACCCCCCAAGTTCGCTTTACTTGGAAGACTTTGCTTTTGTCAATAGTGTCCAAGCCCGCTTGTGAAACCAAACTTTACTACGTCGTGACCTCTCCGTGCGCGAATAGGGAAGAGTCGGTGCGCTGCGGCTCGGCCTCGGCGTTTACCCCACGTCCTGAATTTCGAGCTGTTCTCCCACCCCCCGTCTTTAAACCCGTTTCCTGGGCTGACCACCAAGGGGCCGGATCTAAACTTCGCCTAATGAGTCGCTCTTCGGCACACCTGGGCATTCCGAACCATCGAAGACATTCTTACGGATTGCTGGCCGCCTCGGCGCCCACACAGATTTTGAAAAATTGTTTTAAAAGTAAACCCCTGGTTTCAGTAGTTGATTAAAACACTCCCAGAGTCCAGTGTTGTGCGTTGTAAAAGAACCCCAGCGGTTTTCTGTAGAGTATTTCTGACAGCGTCTACGAGTTGAGTGATTTTCATTAATTTTGGATTGTTTAAATTAACATCTTTTATCATAGTACCAGTGAACTAATATATTTAAGCAAAACTGATGAAAAAGTGTTTAATGTTTGGCTAGTAGATGCTGATGTTACATTTTCCCAATTTGAATTTTCATTGAGTTTCGGACAAGGCGTATTAATAGATGTATTTTTCCTTTTAGTAGTTAATTCAGACACATACTACTTACCTCAGCAGAATATTGAAGGAAAAACATTTTTAAGTAACTGCTGTTTTTGTATTTTATTGGTAATTATATGAGAATTTTGATAAGAATCAAGTCTCTTTCCAGACCATTGCTTTCTCCTTGTGTTTCTTTGGCAGTTAGCTTAATCATCTCACCTTTTTTGCTGTTGGTTAAGAGCTGCAGTAAAAAGCTTGTGGGACTTTTTTGTTTTAATTTATCGAGCAGATGAAATTTTGAAATTGTCTTTGGATTTCTTTTGTTTCATTCTCTTAAAGATAGTCTGAGTCTACTTTGTATTGTGTGTATGCAATATGGGTTTTTAAATTTTGTAATTCTTACTGTAGCTGCACTCTTTCATTATAATATTTTTCAGTGCTTGCAAATATATTAATCATTCAGTTTTACTTCTGAGGGTCACCTTTTTGTGGAGAATTTGAGTACATTTTAAGATTTTTGGTGGGCTAAGATTTGGATGTTTGCTTACTCTTAGTATACTCACACTGTAAAGATATTCTTTAGTATGTCATGGTAGTATAAAACTGTAGAAAAGAAATTGAAAATTGTTTGTAAATATGCTGCCTGAAACGTGTCATGGAGAAAATCGTAAGGGTAATTTTTGGGATATGTCTTTATGTGGTGTTAGTGGAGTCCACAAGTTAAGATGGAAATTCTTCAGGGATTACTCAGCTTACCCCGTAACTTTAGGCATTTTCCCTGAAAAGCTGTGCTGTTAATTAGAGATAGGATCAAACAGTGCAGTTACGTGACGTTGTTGATTTACCATTAGTAGCATGTTTTAGTAGTCGGAGAGTACAGTATTATACTAGTCATTGATTTAACACTGAACTTTTTAGGTACACCAGTGAGAGATGTAGTTGTAAAACCTAACTAAAGAGACTGGCAGATGTAGAGGTAATAAAAAGAGTCAGCCTTAGACTAATTTTCACTGAAACTACCCACTAGGAATCTCTGTCACTGTCTATCCTTGTCTTTTAGTGGTGTAGATTGGATCTTGACTTACCTTGTTCAGTGAAATAAAGAGGCTTAAAACCTAAATTCTTAATTAATTATAATCTCTGTCCGAAAGAATAAATGAGTATCTTTTCACCTTATCTTGCCTCTGAATTGTACTAACTAGTATTAGTATTGAGTAGAGCTCAGAGTTAAAATCTTGGTGTTCCCAAGATTCATCTTTGCATTGTCATTGTTATCTTTTTTTAAAGTTGTGACTTTGCTTTCTAGTACTTAGGTACATAGAGTTTTACAAATATAAAAACAATACCATCATCTCTTACTTGCAAAACAGTTTCCTAAAAAGTCTCGCTATGACTTCTGTTTACCTATGATGTTTAACACTCCACAGCCAGAGTGATCCTGATGAAACCTGCCAAATCATGTCACTTCTCTTTTCAAATGGCTTCCCCTCTCATAGTAAAATGCATAGTGCTTATGGTCTACCAGGCTCTTAGTGTTTCACGTCTCTTCTTCCTCTCGGACTTGATTACCCCACTCTTTGTCCATACAGCTTCTATTATGCTACTGAGAGTTTTCTGACTGCCCTATAAAACAGCAGACCTTCCCATGTTTCCTACACTTTTTGTGCCAGATTTTCTCTGTAGCATTTATCACTTTCTAATATACTGTATAATTTATTACCTTAAGTTTATTGTATTTCTTCTTCACTTTAAGGCAGGTTTTGTGAGAATAGGGGGTCTGTCAATTTGGGTCATTGTTTTGTCCCCAAACACCTGAACAATGCCTGACACATAGTAGGTGCTTAGTAAATATTTAATAGATTAACCTGCTTTCAGCTGGACACATTAAACATTAAAACTAGTAACTGTGGTTTGAAACTTTAAACTATGCAAGTCTCAGTCTTTTGCATAAACTGTGAAGTTACTTTTATCCATGATTTATGTTCAGTTTTTAAAGGAGAGGATGACAAAATGTGACCTTGGAACTGATTTATCAGGGTATAGAAGGAACTAAGTATACTTAGCTAAGGGTAGAGTGGTATAACTATCTTACTGTTTAAAATGTCATTTAGAATCCAAATTCGACTTATTTTTGTTAGTTGCAGAAAGCAGAATTATGGTGATGGTGATGGGTTTTGAAAGGGAGGAGAAGCAGCAAGAGTGGATGTAGGAAAATTAGTTAAGACTCTTACAGTAGTAGTACAAAAGAGATGAGGATAGCTTGATTTAGGATGAGAATTGTGGAAGTGGGAAAGAGTGAATGAGATTTGGAATCATTAGACCTCTGTTGATAGATCCAAAGTGAGAGAGAAATTTCAGAGGTAAACAGCTGGGTTGAAGGTGATACCACATTCGGATCAAGTTCCTTTTGATTCTGACAGACTGCATTTAAGGTTCCTCTGAAACTTTCAGATGGACATTTCTATAGGCAATTAGATAATATGGTTCTAAATTTCAGAAGAGAGGTATGGGCTGGAAATAGAAAATTGAAGTCATTTATGTAGGTAGTTGAAACTATAGGTGGAATTGCCTAAGGGAGGGAATATAACTAGAATGGAATCACAGTGGACCCTAATATAAAAAGTTTGAGGAAGGAATGTAAGCTGCCAAAGAGCTGTGAAGGTCAAAGAAGTAGGAGTTTAGGGCAGTATTCTAGAAAGCATAGGAAGAGAGTGTTTCAAGGGGAGAGTAATCAGTAGGGTCAAGTGTTGATGAGAGTTGAGTAATGTAAGAGGTAAGATTTTCATTGAATTTAACAATAGGAGGCTCATTGGCCTTTTCAATAAGCAGGATATTAAGCTTCTTATTTTAAAAACTTATGCTCCTGTAATTGATTAACTAGATGTAAAAGTACTAAGGTCAAATGTTAAGAAATAATACGGGGTGCCTGGGTGGCTCAGTTGGTTAATGTCCAACTTCAGCTCAGGTCATGATCTCACGGTTGTGGGTTCGAGCCCTGCATCAGGCTCTGCTAACAGCTAGCTCAGAGCTTGGAGCCTGTCTTCAGATTCTGTGTCTCCCTCTCTCTCTCTGACCCTCCCCTCCTCATGCTGTCTCTCTCTCTCTCTCTCTCTCTCAAAAATAAATAAAACGTTAAAAAAAAAATCTGTCCACATTACAGAAGAGACCTAGTGTTTGTCAAATATTTACTATGTGCCAGTCACTCCGTTTTAGACATTTTATATAAATTTTCATTTGACCTTTTCAGCAGCCTTGCAGTGTTGGGTGTATTAATCCATTTTACAGAAAAGAATCTGAAGCTCTAAAGAAGTTAAATGACTTGCTAAGAAATAGTCCATTCCTTTTGACTCTTGGGCCTTTAGTTTCTCATACCAGTTGGCCTCAAACTCTAGGTTAATGCTGTCTAGTAGTAGACTTTTCTGTGATGATAGAAATACTGTGTGTCTGTGCTGCAAATACAGTAGCTAATGTGGCTGTTGAGCATTTGAAATATGACCAGTGGGACCAAGGAACGGAATAGTGTTTACTGTATTTGACAGTGGGGATATAGATCAAAAGTCATTGAAAATCCCATAAATACTAAAGCAGAGTCTTTACTTACAATAAGAAGAGGTATAAACACATACATTCTTCTTTTGAAAGGAGTACCATTTTACTTATATGCTAGTTTTAGGCACTATAAATGAATATTGTAGATAATATTTTTTTACACAATTTAAAACTTTCAGAAAACTTCCAAGTGCAATACAAAGAACTTTTTTCCTCTGAGAGTAAGTTGCAGACACCATCCTGCTTAAGTCCCAAGTACAAGTACAAAGAAGTTTTTTAAAACCCTGAACCATTTGAAAATAAGCTGCAGATGCCTTCTCATCACCCCAAAGATAGGGAGTTCTTTTACATAAAATATATCAAAATCAGGAAATTAACATCACTATATTACTACAGTCTGACTCTTAGACCTTAGACCAAGTTCAGGTTTTGTCAGTTTCCACAGTAATTTCATTTGTTAACAAGAGGATCCAGTTCAGAATTCTGTATTGCATTTAATTGTAATGTCTTTTTCTACTCCTTCAACCTAGAACCATCCCTCAGTCTTTTCTTGATTTTCATGACCTTGACACTTCAAGAGATTTATGACCTTGACACTTAGAGAGGTAAGTTCGTTTTTTTGTTAGGTGTCCCTCAATTTAGATTTGCCTGATATTTCCTCAGGGTTGGATTTGAATTGTGCTTTTTGGAAGGAGGGTCTCGGTAATGGTGCTGTGTGTTCTCATTGCATCCTATCCTTTGGCATATGATTTCAGTTTGTGCCATTGCTGATGCTATACACTTGGATCACTTGAGTAAGATGAAGTCCCCCAAGCTTCACTAAGTTTTTTTTCCCCCCTCTCTTGGTAATTAATAAGTATTTTGTGGGGAAGTATTTTGAGACTTTATAAATCTTTATCAGATTTGCAGTTTATTCTCAAGTTGTCCCATTTTGGCCACTGAAAGCCCCTTCCAGCTGGTTTCTGTGTTCTTTTGACTTGCTTTGAGCATTTCCATACTGTCTGATGCAAGAGAATGTCCCAGGTTCACCTTTTACCAATTTTTCCTGCTGCAGCCCTAGAATCAGCTGTTTCTCTAAGGAGTAGTTTCTTATAGTGAAAGGTATTTAGAAAACCTGGATTTGGATACTGTATTTATTTCTGTATCTATATATAGAAAACCATGAGCTGGTACCAGTTTTTCCAATTTCACTGTTTTCCAATGTTTTCGTTTTCTCCCTTTCCAAATTTATAACTGTTCTCTTACAAGGAGAAACCTTATTCCCAATATTCTTAGTGTATTTGCTTATGATCAGTCACCAAGATGTAGCCAAATTCCTATTGCCACTGCTGCTTTCTCTCTTGTGTTGGATATCATTTTCACTCTTTTTAGGCTCTGATCTCTTGTGCTGAGATGCATTCCTCACTCTGTGCTCCTCAGATACTTCATACTGAGGATCTCACCAGCCTGCTTGAGTTCCAATATCTCGCTCTGGGCTCCCTCACCATCCTTCCTATGGACACATTGCTTATTAACTTGGATTCCAACACCCCCAGGCAGGAAACCAACATACAGATATATTTTCTTAGTTTGTACTTACTATTTTTATAAAAGACTATCACACCAAAATTTTAATGAATCTTATGATCAGATATGTGCTCACTTTAAAATTTAAACCCTCTTGAGACTCTCAGATCTCTGTTAGTGATAAGACTAATCTTCTTCATTTTCCCTTTTACCTGAGTTCTCAGATGTACTTTTAGGGGAGTCTTAATGTAATTTTGCCAGTAACGTAAAAATTAGTTCTTTGGAGGGGCACCTGAGTGGCACAGTCAGTTAAGTTTCCGACTTTGGCTCAGGTGATGATCTCGTGGTCTGTGAGTTCAAGCCCCACGTCAGACTCTGTGCTGATACCTCAGAGCCTGGAGCCTGCTTTGGGTTCTATGTTTCCCTCTCTCTCTGCCCCTTCCCTGCTCATGCTTTTTCATAAATGAACATTAAAAAAACAAAAAAATTAGTTCTTTGGAGTCCAGCAGACCTAGCTTTGCATTCTTGTTGTCCCATATACTGATTGTCACCTGTTATTGGTGACTTAATCAGTGTCCTCACCTATTTTAATTTTTAAGTAATATTTACCTAACTCTGGTGATAATAGAAGCTAACTCCATCTCTGTTGTTTTATACCCTTAAGTTAACTCCATTTTGTGATTTTCAAATCTTTTTAATGCAGTATTACTAGCGTTCAATGTTGGTGGTGTTTAAATTTTTAAAATGTACCATAGTACGGTAATTTGAGGATTAAACGTGCAAAAGCATGTCAGAGTAAGTGTGCAAAGATACATCAAGTAGTGTTTTGATTTTTAAAGTGTACTGTGGTTTGGTACTTGAGTATTAAATGTGCAAAGACATGTCACAGCTCATTGCTGGATGAGCATTTCCCCTATCCATAAACTTGTGCTCCAGGCTTGTTGATATCTGTTTGTTTGTTAGACCTGGGAATGAAACATGGCCTTTGCCCTTGAGAGGCTTTTTCCTAATCAGGCCTCTATTGCTCTCCAGTGTTCTTCCATTTTTTCCTAACTAGTTTTCCATACTTTTCTCTCTTCTTCTACTTCCTGCTGCCTCATTATTTTTAAAACCCCCAGTTTAAACATGTCAAAATAGATACTTGGGATAGAGGTGTACTTTTCCTTAGCAATTTTCCGCTTTTTACAAAACACAATTCTAGTCCTGCCTTAGACTTAAACTTCACATTCTGGCCTATAATTATTCTTTACTCTTATCTCCTATTGCTGTCCTAAATGAGTTCTTTCTGACTAAATTAGTCCTGAAAAATGCTTATAGCTCACATTTGGCACTTAGCATATGCTATTCTGTTGTTCATCTTTGTATCCTGTTTCTCCAGACTTTTTGCAGCAGGAAGCAGTGTAGTATCTTAATCTGTCTTTGTATTCCAATGCCAGACTCAATACCCTGGCCAGAGTAGTAGTTCAGCAGTTTAAAGTGAGCAAAAGCAGAAACATAAATATTAAAGAGAGCAGCCACAGCAACACTGCCTTGAAAATTCTCTGGGATCAGTGAAACAGCTTACAAATGATAAATGATCTGTTAAGGTAAATATACTTGTAACACTATTTTGTATGCCTAGATCACCTGTCAAGAAAATTGTTTCCTTAAATTATTGTTCTAATGGGGAATAAATATTAATAACTTACAAAATTTGTAAGCTATCATTCACCTGAAAATCTTATCAAAGAAGAGCCTTCAGAGAGGACAGCTTTAATGCATTAAGGCCATATTTCTTTAGCAACTGTTGTACATGTGAAGTTACCTAGACATCAACATGAGTAATATGAGGGAGATGCATGAAACAGAAAATAGCTTTATAGTTTCAAAACTGCTACAGAAGTAGTTCAAACTAAAACTGAATGAAGGAGAAACAAAGCCAATGAAGCCCTTGAGAGAAATTTAAAATATATTTTATATTAGTATAGTCACTCCAACTTTGTTTGACTACTGCTATGGCATATCTTTTTCCATTCTCTCATTTTAACTTACATAAAGTGAGTTTCTTCAAAAGCAGAATCAGAGCTGTAAATACAGAGAACAAACTGATGGTTGCCAGAGGGAAGGGGAGTGTGGGAGGATGGGCAAAATGGATAAAAGGGAGTGGGAGATAAGGTCTTTCAGTTATGGAATGAGTAAATCACCGGAATAAAAGGCACAGCATAGAGAGTATAGTCAGTAATACTGTAATAGCATTATATGGTGACAGATGGTAACTCGTGAGCATAGCATAACATGTAGAGAAGTTGAATTACTGTTGTACATCTGAAACTAATGTAACATGGTGTGTCAGATATACTCCAAAAATTAAAAAAAATTTTTTTTAGTTTCTAGTAGATAGTATGTAATTCAGTGTTTTTGTAAAGTCCAATCTGATGATCTTTTAATTAGTATGTTTAGGTTATTTACATGTAATTATTGATATATACTATTTTGGTCCCCATTTCTTGCCCTTTTTTCAGTTATGTGAATATATATATGAATCTACTTTAAATTCATCTATTGACTTTTTGACTAGATCTACTTTGATTATGTTTTAGTGGTTGCTTTGCTTTAGGCCTGCTCTTGATAACTAGAAATGTGGCGAGTTTGAATTGACAGATATGTTGTAAATGTAAAATACACACTGGATTTCAAAGACTTACTACCACAAAAAGAATATACAATGTCTCATTTAATAGATTTTGTACTGGTTACATGTTGAATGTTAATATTTAAACATATTGGGTTAATAAAATATACTAGATTGATATTTTAACTTTTAAAATATGGCTACAAGAAAATTTAAAATTACACATGTGACTCACACTATATTTCTGTTGGACAGTGGTGCTCTAGGTATTATATTCTGTATACTGAGACAGTCAGAATCTATGTGGAGTTAGTATTTTTACCACTTGAGATGAGTATAGAAGCCAGACAACTTCCCCAGTGACCTTTCTGTTCCAGTTGTTGCACGTATTACATGTATATGGAATGAAAACCCCACCAGACAGAAATGTAATTTTTGCTTTCAGTAATCATATATTTTTTAAAGAACTTACAAGGAGAAAAGTTGTCTGTTCTTTTAGCTATGGACTATTTTCTTGTTCTTTGTTAATGAAATTTCTAGTTTCTCATACTATTTCTCCTCAGCTTGAAAGATTTCCTTTAGCGTATGTTTTAAAGTAGCCTTGCTTTTTCTTTGTTTTTCTTAACTGAAAACACCTTTTCCACTCTCATTTCTGATAGATTTCTCTATTAGATATAGATTTCTGGGTTGACACCTCTTTAGGTCTAAAAATGTTTTGCTTCTTGGATCCCATTGTTTCTGATGAGAAGGTTGCAGAAATTTGAATCATTAATTTTCTCGGTATACTGTGTTTCTCTATTTTAAGTATATATTTTTTCTTTTACCTTTTTTGCAGTTGATTATGATTCGTCTGAGCATGTTTATCTTTCTTTTGATTTAATCCTATTTGGCATGTCCTGAAATTTGGGAATTTTGAAATTTGGGAAGATTTTGGAAATTGTTTCTTCAAAGATGTGTTTATGTACCAGTCTCTTTCTCATATTTTTTCTAGAACTCAAATGACAAAAGTAGAACTTTGGATGTTGTCTGCAGGACCTGGAGACTCATTTTCTTTCACTTCTCTGTTCTTCAGATTAGATAATTTCTTTCTCACATTTACTGACTCATTCCTTTATATTTCCAGTCTGTTGTTGAGGTCTTATTTCAGATACTGTATTTTTCAATTCTAAAATTTCCATTTTTTCTGTTTTTTTTTTAAGTTTAATTTTATAAATATTTATTTATATTTCAGAGAGAGAAAGAGTGAGCTTGAGCAGGAGAGGGGCAGAGGGAGATGGAATCTGAATTCAAAGCAGGTTTCAGGCTCTGAGCTGTCAGCAGAGATCATAACCTGGGCTAAAGTCAGAGGCTTAACTGACTGGGCCAACCAGGCACCCCTGTTTCTCTATTTTTTATAGCTACTCTTTCTCTCCTGAGAACCTCTGTCTTCCATTTATTTCAGAAGTGTTAATACTATTAATATCTATGACTCAGATTAATATCTGTTTTCTTTTCTGACATAGGACTAGTGAGTTCCTATCCTACTACTTATAACTGACTTTCTGACCTTAGACAAGTTACTTAATTTCATTGTATCTAGATGGAGATGTCTTTGCAAAATACTGTAAGAACTAAATGAGATAATTTAGGAAATTTCAGAATGTGATAGCTAGAAATAGTATGGAAAACGTATGTAAAAGTCCAGCTCCTGGGGCATTTGAAGCATTTGTAATAAAATTACATTAGGAAAAAATCCCAGTATCTGCCCACACTGATGTGAATGTAAAAGAATGTTCTTTCTTTTTTGAAGTAAGTTTTCATTGTAAGCAATAACGTATTTCCAGAATAGAATAGTAAAGTTTTATAGAAGTAGGATTGTATAATGCCTCAAGTTATGTGTGAAATATTCATTTGAGAATACATTGATTAGATACTTAGGTAACGTAACATTGTATTTATCTGAGATAACTACCTAGCAAGTTTAAGAAATTCAGATAATAGGCAAGGTTAAAGAGAGAGTGAATGTCCTGCTTACTACACAAAACAATTGCTTCCCCCCCCCCCCAATAGTTGTTTCACTGTAGCAATTTGTACCAATTTAGAAGGCATTAGAGAGTGACAGTTCTTGAGGAATGAAAGAGTGACATTTAACATCTGTACAAATAAGAGACTGGTTTCTGGAGTTGAAACTCTATAATGCAAGGTTGGTAAGGTTTTGTTAGAACAGAGCAGTATTTCAAGAAGCAGAGTTTTGAAGATTGTCCCTTTCTTCCCTATTGTCATAGATGAAATCCATTTCCATTCTTCTGTAGCAAGCATTTATATTCAGTCATTTACTGTCATTAATTCCTCTTCTTTAATTCTTAGGATTTGTTTCTTTATTTGCAGTTGTTTCCTGTGCTATATATGGTTTTGGGATATGGGTGAGTAGAGATTGCCATTTCAGGTTGGGAGTCTTTCTAATGTAGGACAAGGGTTAAATTAAAGATATAATTGACAGTGTTTCAGTTTTGGATTAGAAAAGATAAAAAGTTACCAGTTCTTCCTTTACTTTCCATACTTCACCCAGGATTCCTTTCTTCTCTTGGCTGTTCTGCTTGTGAGATAAGAGGGTATGGTGTTGATCGAAAGGGCTCCTTTTGGGATATTTCTCTTGGATAGTTTGGTTGTAAGATGAATCTCTTCACACCTCACTGGTTTTTTTTTTTTTTTTTTTTTGGTCTTTAATAGGCATAACACTTAATCTTCTGAATGTAAATTCTGCTTTTCCACACTTGTTACTCTTCCCTTCAGGGGACCTGTAATAGGCATTGAGGAATTACTGATGGAAAGAAACCATGTAAGAGAATTAAGTTTGCCTTTACCACTTGAATTAGTTATATTATTGTGTTTTAGTAGATAGGGATGTGAAAATGGAGAGGAGAATCTTGAAGACAAGCGAAGATTGCAGTCAGCCTCCCCTTTCTAATCTCTCCACCATACCTTAAGCAGCAGGAGTTATTAAAGAAGAATTGCATAAATATTAAGTAGGCTTAAGTGTATTTATTTGAGAGAGAGGGCATGTACACACACGAGCAGGGGAGGGCCATGGGAGAGAGGAAGAGAGAGAGAATCCCAAGAGGCTCTGCACTGTCAGCACAGAGCCCAATGCAGGACTTGATCTAAAGAACTGTGACAGATTTGCATAAATATATATTGAAATTATTGGAGGACATAAAAGATGATACTGCTACAATGTTTCTCACTTGGAGAAATGGAAGCCTTTCATATGATTTATCAAACTCTTTATGATAATGTATCAGGCACATAGAAAGCACTTGTTTTTCTTTTTAAAATAAAATATTGTGGATTGCTCATTCAGTTAAGTGTCTGACTCTTAATTTCAGCTCAGGGCATGATTTAATGGTTGTGAGATCAAGCCCCATGTCAGGCTAGGCTCTGTGCTGTGGTGTGGAGCCTGCTTAAGATGCTCTCTCTCCCTGTCCCTCTGCCCTTCCCCCCCATGTGTGTGCATGCTCTTTCTGTCTCTCAAAAGAAATAAAGCATTGCCTCATAGTTGTATTCTCATTGAGTGGACACCTGTCACATAAGAGTGTAACCCAATTGGGAGTCAACTGTAGTGCCTTTCCTCCCCCAAACGATGAAAAAG
Organism: Suricata suricatta; assembly: GCF_006229205.1. Taxonomy (NCBI): domain Eukaryota; kingdom Metazoa; phylum Chordata; class Mammalia; order Carnivora; family Herpestidae; genus Suricata; species Suricata suricatta. Next base: position 67,113,990 of record NC_043709.1, read on the forward strand.
TGCTCAGCTCCATACCATTATTAGTAGGGTCTTGGAACTGATCTATTTCTACAACACTGCCTTAGAATTTAGTGGGGTTGTGGGGTGCCTAGGTGGCTCAGTTAGTTAAGCCTCCGACTCCGTTTAGGTCATGATCTTGTGGTTCATGAGTTTGAGCCTTTCATTGTGCTCTCTGCACAGCACAGAGCCTGCTTCAGAACCTCTGAACCCCTCCCCTGCTTGCTCTGTCTCACAAACATTTAAAAAAATACTGAAAAAAAAATTCAGTGTGATTGTGAAATTGTGCCTGTTGCTTTTAATCTCTCTGTCTCTATGGGCTATAGAATACCGGACCTTTTAGTGTTAAAGAAATGTAGGAACCAGAAATAGAAAATTCAGATACCTCCTCTCATCAGTGGCGATAAAACATGGGTGGCCTCTTTGTTGGTGACTATGAAGTTGTCAGTGAAACAGTACCTTTTGTCAAAAATGTTAACAACTTATGTCCTAGCCAAAAATTGTTTCTTGTGTTAGCCTTAACTTTTAAAACATCTTAAATTTTACTAACATATGTTAAAATTGGATACATGTATTTGTGTTACTACCATCAGTCACAATTCAGAATGGTTCCATTACCTCCAAAAAGCTCCCTCATGCTATCTTTGTAGTTAAACCTTTCCCAAGTTGTTATCAGGTGACCACTGATAACAAATCTTTATCATTACAGTTTTTACCATTTGCGAATATCATATAAATGCAGTTATGTAGTATGTGACCTTTTGGAACTGGCTTCTTTCAGTATATTTAAGATTCATTCAAGTTGTTGAGTGAAGTTCTGGTTCTTTTTTGTTTTTGTTTTTTGCTTTGTTGTTTTTGATTGAGTAGTATTCCATTGTATGGCTGAATGCACCATATTTTGTTTATTTAGATTATATGTAGTTTATCAATTCTTTTTTGTAGTATCTTTATCTAGTTTTGGTATCAGGGTAGCTGGGAAGGAGATTGTGTTGAACTGGTATTACTTATTTAAATGTTTAGTAAAATTCACCAGGGAAATTATCTGGGCCTGGAGATTTCTTTTTTTGGAGGACTACAGATTTAATTTCTTTAAACAGTACTAGGGCTATTCAGTGGTATTTGGCTTAGTCAGCTTTGCCAGAGGCTTAAATTTATTGATTTTTTTTTTCAAAGAATGGGGTTTGGGTTTCACTGATTTTTCTTTTTTTCTGTTTTCAATTTCATTAATTTCTACTCTCTTTATTTCCCTTTTGCCAGCTTTGTATATATTTTTATTTAATTTCAGTTTAGTCTTTCAATATAGAAATTTAGATCATGGATTTGAGACCTTTTCTGAACTTTGATGCGGTCATGCTTTTGCTGCATCTCACATATTTTAACTACTGATATATTCGGATTTAATTCTACCATTTTATTTTAATTTTTTTGGTTCCCTCTTTGTGTTCTTATGTAACCTCTTTCTTTGGATTATTTGAACTTTTTCAGTATTCCATTTTGATTGTGTTTTTGCCTGTGTATCAGTTTTTAAATGATTGCTCTAAGGATTATAATACATCCATTTATTCACAGTTTCCTTAGAACCAGTATTTTATCATTTCAGGTGAAATGCGGAAATCTTATCACCTGTAGGTCCCTTTAGCTTTTCCTCTTTATGTTGTAATTGTCTTGTGTTATATTTACCTATATTGGAAGTCTTACTAGAAAGTATTGTAATATTTGCTTTTAATTACCAAACGTTTAAAAAAATTCAAGAGGAGGATAGTTAATTATATTTATCCAGATATTTATCACTTTTGTTGCTCTTTTATCATTTCTCATGTTGTATTTAAGGATGATTTCACTAGATTGAGGTTTTAGCACTTTAAGAATATTGTTCCACTTTCTCTGGTCTATGTAGTTTCTTTTTTTTTAAGATTTTATTTTTAAGTAATCTCTACACCTGATGTTGGGCTCCCGTTTATAACCTCAAGATTAAAAGTTAATACTTTTCCAGCTGAGTCAGCCAGGTACCCTGGGTCAATGTAGTTTCTGATAGAGGTATCAGTAGTTATTCAAATCATTAATCTACCCTCCCTCATAATTAATGCCTTGTTTTCTCAATCTGCTGCCAAGACTTTTTGTAACTATTAGCAATTTGACTGTCATGTGTCTAGGCATGGATATCATTACGCTGTTTGGAGTTTGTGGGCCTCTTGAATGTAGAGGTTTATCTTTCACCAAATTTGGGAGTTTCTGGCCATCATTTCTCTTTGTCTTCCTTTTTTTTTTGTACTGCACTCACTTATCTATGCTCGGACTTTTGACATGAATGTTAGGATTTTGGTGTTTTCCCAGAGGTCCCTGAAGCACTGATACTCTTTTCAATATTTTTTTCTGTTGTTCACACTGGGTACTTTCTTTTGATCTGTCTTCAAGTTCACTGACTTTTCATTTTGCTACTCAGTCTGTCCAGTATATTTTCTATTTTAGTTATTGCATTTTTCAGTTCTAAAATTTCCATTTGATGGTTCTTTAGGTTTTTTTTTTTTAATTTGTTTGAAGAGTATTTGCTCTTGTGGATCATTTTTATACCTGCTTTAAAGTCTCTGTCAGATAATTCATCCAGGGCAGTAGTATCTGTGTTATCTTAGTGTTGGTTTTTGTTGATTCTCTTTTCCCACAGGAGTGTAGAGGTTTTTCTGTTGTCTCTGCCAAGTAACTACTGGTTGTGTTTTGGAGATTTTGAGCATTATGATAGGAATCTTAGTGTCTTATTTAAATAACATGGAGAATGTTGATATTTTTGTTCAGACAGGCATTTGTAGGCTACAAGTTCCAACCAGCTTGCTTTAGGTTGCAGTTTTAATCTCTGTTTTCAAAATCTTTGCAGTACTAAAATTTGGATTTTTCCCATATGTGCACTACCTAGCAGCCAATCTGACCTATTTATGGGGCTTTATCCTTTATTTTAGTCTTCAGAGCCTATGGTATGCTGCTTAGGGTTAAATCTATAGATATGCAGCTTAGGGGTAAGCTAGGAGTTCATAAACAGTTTATACATTGCTAAGTACTTTCCTCTCTATTATGGCCATGGTATTTTCTAGATCCCTGGGACCTCCTTTCCCTCCCCCACCTTTTCTGTCCTCTGACTAGAAACCTCAGTCAGATGCATGGACAATTGCATCTGGAGCCAAGTGACAGAACACAGTAGAAACTGAAATTAGTCCAGTTTTTTCAGTCAGTGAAGATGGTCCTTTTCCTTCAGAGTTTTAGGCTCCTGATGGCTCTGCAGTTGCCACTCTTGCAGCTGTCACCTTAAGATTGCTTGGGAATTGGGTTGTGGGGAATGAAGAACAGAAAAAAGAAGAGATTTTCCTTACCCTTTCTAAGCAATTAAGAGACTCTTTTTCTACTCTTTGGATAGAAATAAAGAAAAAACCCTAGAGCTTTCACTTTCTCTGTTGTTACCAACAACTACTTTCTGGGTTTTAGCCTCTGCTAAACGCTGGCTGGCTGGAGCAAAGCTTGATGGGAAAGATTATAAGCTCGCCACCAGTTTGATAGTATATCAGCTTCTGGGCTCTTCCCCAGTCTACCTGCTATTATTCACTTTCAAAATTTCAATTACCTGCTCCATTTATTCTGAGTTTTATAGTTTAAGTCTGTGAGATTAACAAGGTGGAATGTGCTTACTCCATTTTACCCAGAACCAGAACTCCCCAGTTAACCCCAGTTTACTTATCAATTTTGGAATGTAATGGCTACTTGAATCTCCTTATATTGGTTAAATATGGTTTGTCAGTTACATTTTTTTTCCTTAGTATATGTGTATGATCCTGTGTGTAACAGTGCAAGTTCTATTGAGGAGATAATGTTACATTAAATATAAAAAGAAACAGGAAAATTAATTTCTCTTTTAGAGCATTGTCTTCATGAACTCTAATTTTCCATAATTATTTAACATTTGAAAAACTGTTTTCTAGTTTCGGTTTAATCTATATTTTCTGCCTGAGGGTTTCTGGCTTGCCTTTTACTTTGGAGATGTTTTGTTCTTTATTCATTCTAACCTTTTAAAAATTCTTTGTTTCAATAATTAGATTTATTGGTCAATGTAGAGCTTAGTATGAGGTGGCATGCCTCATATTAGTTGACTCTGGGTTCTCACATGTTGCAGACACTGCACAAGAATTTCAGAGACATTCTGAAGCATATCTTCACTTCCTAGATTGCTATGTGAAGCTGATTTTGTTATAAGATTGATAAGTGTAGATGGGTGATTTCATCTTTTTTATTATCAGTTTACTTGCCAAACAACAAGATACGAGTTTATTTGTTCATCAATGAACAGTGCTTGGAAAACAAGGTTTTTTGTTTTTGTTTTTGTTTTTTTCTGGATAGAGGCCCAGAATGGAGGAACTGAATATGAAAGATTCCTAGAAATTCCTGTTTTTGATCAGCTGCTGACAAACAACCAAATCACTAATAATCTTCTCAAAAACTGAACCAGAAAGTATTTCTAGGGACTGATGTGCAGCAGTAATTTAAAGCAGAGCACGTGGCTTATCTCTTTATGCTGCTATAATAAAATATCACAAACTGGGTAGCTTAAAAGCAATAGAAATTTATTTCTCATAGTTCTTGGGGCAGGATGGTTGGGTATGGGCCCTCTTCCATGTCACAGACTAACCCTTGCATCCTCACATGGTGGTAGGGGCTTGGGATTTCTATGTAGCCTCTTTTGTAAGGCCCTTAATCCCATTCATGAGGGTTCTACTTTTTAGGACTTAAGCACTTTTGAAAGGTCCCACTTACTAATACCATCACCTTTCGAAGCTAAGATTTCAACAAATGAATATGAATATGAATTTTTGGGGGATGCAGACATTCAGACCATAACAACATGTAAATGATCCCACTAAAACTAAAATTGATTCCAAGTCTTGCATTTCCTATCCATTTCAGTTTTACTGTTGGTAGCTATAAAGTTTGGGTGAAATTGAAGCTATTGGTAGAAATGAAAATTTTGTTACTGTTTTTGTAAATTTAGGTATCATAATTTGTTGGTTCTTTATTGTACTTTCTGATCAAGAATTTCATTTTTAACTGAAAAAATGTGATGTTGAAAAATACATAACTATTGTGATCATGAATAAAGAGAAATTGGTGTGTTAAAGGAACAACATTTTGTTTATTAAAGACCTGTTATCTTTAAATTTTATGGTGTTCAGTTAGATAATCAATATACTCAGATAATTGCATTGAAATGTATTACTTTATAAAATTTGAGGAAAGAGAAAAAAAATACTTCTCTCTGCCAGTATGTATGTCCCAACCATTAATCTGAAAAACTTTTTTGGAGGGTAAGTGTGGGGTCAGGCACAGTGGTGTCTTTTATGTTTGCCTCATGGTCATTTCCATATAGGAATTTCCATATAGGATGTTTAACAGCAAGAACATTAACTTACCTGTGTGCTCTGATTTGTGTGTATCCTTTCTTTGCTTTAAAAATTAAAATTCTCACTGTCATGTTAAAATTGGTAATTCCAGTTCTGAGTCCTTTAAGGATGGAAATGCTGCAGTGGTACAGAATGGTCAGGGGGTTAGACAAATATATTTTTAAATCTTTTGGTCTCAGTTGGGAAGCCTTTTTTACAAATGTACATATGTTGCAAGAATTTAGTGTTCATTATATGCTCCTGTTACGTCTTGTGCTTACCCCATTGTAACACCTTTGTAATTGTGAACTGCTTTGTAATTGTTGGTTTCTGTTTTTGTCAGGTGTGTCAGTGCAGAAGCCCTCATGATACCAGAAAATAGGGCCACTGACTAAATATTTATTGAATGAGTAAACAAAGTAAAGACAGGCTGTAGCAAAGTGGGGAGTCTGGTATAGGGCCTTTTTGAAAAAAGAGGGGGGAAAAGTGATTACTGGTTAAGAGTACTTAAGATCTGGAGTTCAGGAAGTAATTTAAATACTAGTAGTTGTTAAATTTCTGTATCTTTTTCTAAACTGTCTTCTTAGGTGATAGGACCAATCCGTTAGTTGGGGTAGGTTTTTTTCTAATACTCTGTTACGTTGATTTCAGTTGTTTTTTACCTAGATGCTGAAATGTGACTTCTTGCACTTCTCTCACTAAACAAAATGTTTTTATTATTGTTTGCCTCTATTACCTGTCTGTATCTTTGTATTTGAAGGCATAGGCTTAATTCTGTCATACCTTCTAAGTAAATTCTATTCACATTCAGGGCCCTCTGGAATAATCATTCTTTATATTTTCTTGTTCTCTTTTATTCTAAACCCAAGATAAATATGGGAGCAGCTGGGTGAAAGTGAAGTAAAATAGGACTGATTTTCATAATTTCCTCCACAGAATCATTTGATGGAAAACTGATTACAAAACCGCTTGATGTGAAGAATCTTAAAGGTAAGAGGGCTTGTGAATATTTGTATACTTAAAGAAAGCTTAAAATGACACTCTTAGGTACCACCTAGGAAATTGTGGTTATAGCTTTACTTAACTATGACCCTTTTTTTTGCTGGGTTGCCATGTTAAAATTACTTAGTAGTATTTTATCTCCTATGCCTATATAAAATGGGAAATATAATACAAAAATCCTAGTAGTTTTGGAGTCCTAGTCTTTGTCTTGCATCAACCTTTTTATTTCCAGATAAATAGGAATTTTGATGAATACTGTCAGTGTAGAATAAAGAATATATTTGTCCTTGTATAAGATCTGTTTGAAAAGCTATTTGACACTTTAAATTTTGTGATCTTTTTACTCTTCACATTCTTTCTGTATGTGGATATTTGAAATACGAAAGTTTTTCAATAATGAAAATCTGTTCTTAGAGTCATATAGGTTTACCAATCTTATATTGAATGGTATACCTAAGATTTTTGGGGTGGGGTGGTGTTCATGTTTCTGTGTTTGTGCCTCTGCTAGTTGTTGAGTTCTTTTGTTGTTAGTCTTGCTGTTAGGAACTTTAAAAGAATTATGTGATTATGTAATTTAGTCCTCATAATGACTGAAGTGGTAACTGCTGTTACCTCCATTTGATAGATGAGGAAACAGGCTTAAAGAGGTTAAGGTCACCCAGATAGTAAGTGGCAGACTAGTTGAAATTTGACCCTAGACAGTTTTTTCTTTTGTAAAACCTATACTTGAAGGGACATTCCTGTTTCTATACTGAACAGTATGGGTGCTAAAGCTCTGGCAACAAACATGTCGATTAGGGGTATTTTAAACAAAAACGTGTTAGAATAGCCCACTTGAAGCAAAGAAGTCTACTTACAAAGTCTAATAAAATTATACAGTAGAAATCAGAGAAAAAAAACTTAGGGAACATTTTGTAAGGAATTTAAAAATCAACAGTGACAGAGCAGGACTGAGTTGATTATGTTATAGAGAGACTGGAAAGGAAATGATTGTTAAGCTGAAGGAGTTGCTTGCCTTAACCCTACTCTGAAGTGAATTAGTTGGAGGCACTAGAGCAAATATCTATGATAGTTTAAGCCAGATTGATAAAATAGATAAATCAACAAAATCACGTAGCCTTCAGAGGAATTTTAAAGTTACTCAAGGACAGCATTGCAGAACCATGGACTCAGGTGTGTAATAAGTAACTGTTGTGCCAGAGTACGGGTTGAATATAAATGGAGATAGATACCTATGCTTAAGAAAGCTTGAAGAGCTCTTTGCTGTGAGAGACTGAGCTACATCTGTACACTTTGTATGGAAAGGGCCAAAACGTAGTTACCTTAGGCTTTGCAGAGTATATGCAGAGTATACAGTTTCTGTCGTAGTTATTCATCTTCGCCCTTGTAGTGCAAAAGCAACCTCAATCAGTGTTGAGTACAGCATGACTGTACTTCAACAAAACTTGATTTACAAAACTACTCAGTCATTTTTTTGACCTCTGGCCTACATTAATGGATACTATCCCTCCCTAGACTTCAATAAAATATAGCCTTCCTGTGGTTTCTTCAGGTGAAAATAACATTCTCAAAGGGAGGATCAAATTTTTTTCTACATTTTTTTAATGTTTATTTTTGAGAAAGAGTATAAGTGGGGGAGGGGCAGAGAGAGGGGGAGACAGAGAATCTGAAGCAGGCTCCAGGCTCTGAGCTGTCAGCACAGGGCCTGACACGGGGGCTCGAACTCATGAACCACAAGATCATGACCTGAGCCGAAGTGGATGCTTACCTGCATCGACTGAGCCACCCAGGCGCCCTTCAAATTTTTGAGTAGGTGATTGGGACGCACTTAATGCCTTTATGTAAGACTGGAAATGGAATGGAAGATCGTGCATTTAATAGTAATGGTTCACATTTAAATGCTTATTACTGCTAGACAATGTCATAAGCACAAGTTTGCCTGACACCTGTGCCTGTCATTAATCACTGAAATACACTGCTCAGAGTACCTTACTAAATTTCCCCTTTTTTAATTGAAGTTTTTGGACAGAAGATTGAATTTGGTGACAAGTTTATCTTGGATAGGAGATTAGAAACAAAGGAGAAAGAGAAATAGAGTATCTGAGGTAGGTTTTGGGAGTCACTGGATTCTCTGAATACCTTAGCCATGTGAATCAGTGTGTTTAGCATCTTCATGAAGATGTCCTTGGCATGAGTATCCCCAACACAGGAGCAGCTTTTACTTTTTCCCCGATATCCCTTTCATTCAGACCTGGCTTCCATTTATCACATCCATGCCCTTCTATGGTAGAGACTCTAATAGCAGGGTTGGAGTTAGAAGTGGGGTGGGAAATAGAGTTAAATTTCCTCATGGCCTTTTATACGTCTTTTTCATTTGTACCCAAAGGAGCTGATTGTACTTTTTTAAAATTAAACTTTTTAAAATATTTGTTTATTTTTGAGAGAGAGCATGAGCAGGGCAGGGGCAGAGAGAGAGGGAGACAGAATCTGAAGCAGGCTCCATGCTCTGAGCTTTTAGCACAGAGCCCAACGTGGGGCTTGAACTCACGAACTCATGATCATGACCTGAGCCAAAGCTGGATGCTTAACCAACTGAGCCACCCAGGTGCCCCTGATTGTACTCTTTTGATAGAATATTAGTAGACTGGATCAATTTAGTTGTTATTTAGAATTGTTATTTTGTATTTTGGGAAGGGGCTGTGTTTGCCTTTGTCCTTCACTTCTGTCTGTGGAAAGCAAAGAAATGGGGTATTGACATTTTTAATTACTCTTTCCTATTTTTTTGTTCTTACTGGCACTAATAATAATGATAATAACAGCCATTTATTGCATGGCAGTGGAGCTGGGATTTGAATCTAGGGCTAAGTCTTAACTAGGATGTTAATATCTTTAGATACCATGGACTTGCTTGAAGGACAGACAGTAGGGAGGAAACAAGGAGAGTGAGGTTTGACATGAACTGGAGAGGGAAGAGGTTCTGTTTTGTAGTAGATGGAAGGAAACAGGTTTTGGAAGAGAAGAGGAGAAGGGAAAGATAGGAACTTTAAATGGAGCTAGCCAAAGCCAAATGTTTGGTTTCTATTATGAGGAACCTCTGGTTCTCTCTCTAATTCCTTGAAACTTGAGGTGCTTCAGCAACTACAATAATAGAAAATACATTGTTAGCATCTCATCTGTAACTTTTGAAGCCATTTTTCTTTTATAGAGGATGAAGTTATATCCTAGAGCTGTGCTATCCAGCATAGTAGCCAGAAACCACATTGGATTACTTAAATTTAAATTAATTAAATCCTAAATAAAATGAAAAAATTTAGTTCCTCAGCTGTACTACCCTCATTTCAAGTGCTTGACTGAAATTCCCTTTTGGACAGTCCTATTCTAGAGAACTGAACTCTCTTCTACGCTGTGGTTAACTTGAATGTACTGTAATGGCTGACCTGGGATTCTCTCTTCCATGTTTCCAAGGTTTGTGTGGGAGAATGAGTTTTGAGTTCCTGAAAACTGATTTCTATCAGTGCTTTTTTTTTTTAATTCCACGTCTAAAGGTTGATGGCTTGTATGATGAGTAAATTTTTTAAATTAAGTCATTTTCCCCAAACTTCTTATGAACATATTTGGAATAGTATTTCTAATACATACAGAAACAATATATTATGAAATAAAAATGGTAACCTGGAAGATATAATTAAGATCATTATGTTAGCGGGACACCTAGGTGGCTCAGTTGGTTGGGTATCCAACTTTGGCTCAGTCATGATCTCACAGCTCTGGTAGGTTTGAGCCCTGCATCAAGCTCTTCGAGCAGAGCTCTGCACTGACAGCTCAGAGCCTGGAGCCTGCTTTGGATTCTATGTCTCCCTCTCTTTCTGCCCCTCCCCCACTCACATCCTGTCTCTTTCTCCTTCAAAAATAAACAAACATTAAAAATTTTTATGTTATGTTACAGATAACAGACTTAAAAATACTAGCTTGGAAAGGTGGAACCTGGGAAGAGACATTAAAGATTGAAATTTGTAAATTAAAGTCATTGGAAAGTAAACAGAATTAACTTAAAGTCAAGAATGAAGAACCATTCTTTGAAATTTATTTGAGGTAAACCAAAATTAAAAGAAAATTCAGTTTAATTTATAGATAATTTACCGAACTTAGCTGAACTCATAAGTAGTCTAGGTATTTATTATTAAAAGTCATATAAATAGTTAATGTCATGAAATCGAGTTATATCTAACTTTTTGGGTAACCGCAAGGAGGGATAGTCCTGCTCACCCACAGCTTATCTCTTAGATTTTTTTTTTATTGACTACAGATTTTAGTGGCTTAGGACCATGAGTCTGTATTGTATTTCTGTGTTCCCTTTACTGGAAATTTAATGCAAAATAGGTATTAAAAACCGTGGATGCTTAGATTAAAAACTGGAATCTAGGCAGAGAGAACAAATAAACATGAACAAGTTCATAAAAGTTTATAAGTTGTTGAATTAAAACTTGTGACTTATCTAGTGAAATGCTAAAGCCTTATCATTTTGAATGAATAAACTGGTAATGTGGCATAATTATTTTAATTATGGCAATGGTTAATTCATGATGTATTCAAGAAGCAGCACATAACTTAAAAGAATTTGGAACACAGTTTTGTAAGCAGATTTCTGACATGAGGAAGGGCAGTCTGTAACTTGACTGAGTGATAAACTTGCTTATGTACTTCATTTCATGAGTTAAAATAGAGTATTTGCTGTTAAATTTTAATTATAATTTACATAGTAATATAAAAATACAAGCTTAATGTTTTTAAGGGAGGAAATGTGTAAACAGCATAGAATAGACTATCCCATGGGACATAAATTATTTATCTACATAAAGGAATGGTGTATTGCATCTTTTGAGAACTGTCTAGAACTCTGAAATATTGTTTTAATTTTCAAATTGACATTTTATCACATTTAATTAACTCTCAACTTAAATATTTTTTGTTCTTAGATATTTAGGATCCCAGGGCAGATGGTATGGTATGAATTCCCCCAAGTAAAGATTACACTCAGTTATAGATCATACCAGGAGCACAGTATGCTTCTAAAGTCAGTTACGTTGGGACATCGTTTAGAGCAGTGTTTCTCAGACTTTAACATAGGTATGAATCATATACAAATCATGATAAAGTGCAGATTCATACTAGGTCTGGAGTGGTGCCTGAGGTATCCTGCATTTGTAACAAGTTGTCAAGCGATACTGATACTGTCCTACTGAATTAATATCAAGTAGAGTAACCTATAATTATCTGTATATTTTTAAAGTAATCTTCTGTCAGTTTCACTGTTGTTGCTCAGGTCAGAATACTTGAGAATTATTCTGTACTCTCACGCTCTAACATATAACTCACATTCAGTCTGCTCAAAATCCTGATGGCTGTAATGTGAAAATACCTGGAATTTGATCACTTTTCATCACCATTGCTTCTATTTTGGTATAGGCCACTGTATTCTCCTTCCCTAGAGGACTAGTCTCTGCTTTTTCCTTGACCGCCACCTCTGCTTAAAACCTGCTACTGGCCCAGGTCACTCAGAGAAGAAGCCAGTGTGTTTACCTTAGCCTTTAAGGCGTTGCTTGATCTATTAACTCCCTGTCCTCATCTACTGCTTTCTTCTCTTTCATTCTATTGTAACCACCCTTGCCTTTGTTTCCTTGAACATATCAGACCTGCTCCCCCTCTCTGCCTTTAGACTTTCATATTTGCTGTTCTTTTCTGCCTAGAATGCAGGTCCTCTACATATTCACATAATTTTCTCTCTTGCTTCTTTCAGATTGCCAGTTAAAATGTCACTTTATCAGAAAGATTTTTCCTAAATACTTTGTATGAAGTAACAGCTTCTCCACTCTTTCACTTAATGACCACACTAATTGTGTTTATTATTGTTTTATTTTTTTCAATGTCTCAACATACTAGGTATTTTAGTTTGTTTATTGTTACTCTCCTACTTGAATGGAAAGGCAGAAATTTCCGTCTGTCTTGTTCAGTGCTGTACTTAGAGCACTGCCCAGTAGTATACTATGACACTCAGTAAATTTTTGAATTAGGGGGAACAAAAGCCCACATGGAAGTCTTCGGACATCTACTTGATTATCTTCATTGATTCTACATCTCTTCAGAATAGCTCATTCCATTTGAAGGTAACTGCTGACCTTCTCCTTAACCCTCTGTTCTTCCAGGCTAAACATTCTACTATTTTACGTGTTATGTATGATACCGTCTCCAAGGCTGTCACCAGTTTAGTTCTCTTTCCTGGACATTCATCATTTTGTTGTTTCTAAAAAACAGCCTCAGAACTATAACATATTTGCAAATGTAGGCTGCGGGGGAAGATTTCTCTTGTTTTTGACTTTCTGCTTTTTAAGGCAGACTGTTACTAAATTAACTTTTTAATTTTTTTTTTAATGCTTTATTTATTTTTGATACAGAAGAGACAGAGCATGAGAGGGGAAGGGTCAGAGAGAGAGGGAGACACAGAATCTGAAACAGGCTCCAGGCTCTGAGCTAGCTGTCAGCACAGAGCCTGATGCAGGGCTCGAACCCACGAACGTGAGATCTGACCTGAGCCGAAGTCAGAGGCTTAACTGACTGAGCCACCCAGGCACCCCTAAATTAACTTTTTAAAGTAATTCTAATCCTTACTGATTTTGACTTTTTTTAATCTACTAAAAACCTTTGAATCATTCTTCTGTGTTCTTACCTTCTGCTTTATAGTTGGTTTTTGAGCCAAAGTATGGGTCTTTGCATTTCTGCTTATTTAACCTAAAAGAGAATTTTCCTGGTCAATACATACATAATAAAAAAATTACTTTATATAAATATGGGAGAATCATAACTGGTGAGATTGGGGATTTCTTGTGCCTAGATGTTCCGAAATGTATTTGAACAGCTTATTGTAATCATGTGTCTTGCGTCAATTCAAGAAAAATTCTGAGTTGACTTAAAAAATAATTTTACCTCATAAACTTATTCCCATTGACTAACAAATTAATTTCCATTCCCACGTTTCTCATTTTGCCCTTCTAATCACAAATCTTTGACTCCTCCCATGTATTTATTTAGTCACCATATCTCAGAAAGTTTTCAGTTTGCTAATTCTTTGCTTTTCTATTCACTTCACAGCCAATTACTCTAGCTGTACAAATCTCCCTGGTTCTGATCTCTCCCTGCTCTAATCCATTTCTGTGCTTTGCTTGCAGATCATTCTTTTAAAATATTCATTTACATCACTTTTATCATTTTCAGAGGAATCTCTAAGATTGGATCTAAACTTTTCAGTCATTGGAGATCATCTGTAGTCTGTCCCTACATGATTTCCATTGCTCTGCTTATTGCTTACTTACCCATTACTGTGGTCTTTCAGATGAACTTCCTGGCATATATTGCTCCTTAGTATGCACACACAGTCTCTCTCTCATACTTTTAGGTACTTAACCCTTCTTGCTGTTGTCAGATTGACCTAGTTAAATGCTATTTTATTCCTTTATACTTTGTTGTACCTTAAATGCCTTAAGCTCCACAACACCCATGACCTATTACCTTCCATGAAAGCTCCAGTTCAAATTGATCTTTTTTCCCTAAGCTCCAGTTATATTTGTGCCTATACCACAAAATTTATCATTTAGTCTTTGTTGCTTAATACTTGTATAAGGTTTTTACTTTCAGTAAGACTGTGCTTGATGGCAAAGAAGATAAAAGAGTACTGGATTATCCATAAAATTTACTGCCTTGGCTTGTACTGTGTGCTTTTATGTGTAATTTCTTATAGTTCTGGGTTTTTGTTTGTTTTTCATTGATACTGGGAGAAGGCAAACATAAAAATTCTCTATTATAATTCATCCTTTAGGAAACCTCATTTTCAAAAAGAAATGAAGAAGAAAACTGTATATACCCTAAATGTGGGTGATCAGGAGTATGAAGACATGGAAGGTAACCTTTTATTTTTATAAAGCTTGTGTATGGAAAGTAAAACTTAGTATTCTGAACTGCTCATTTGTATGCATTTCAAAATATACAAGTTTTTTGTTTTTGCTTATTTTTATTGTTCTTAAATTCTGAAATAATCTTTCTAAATACCAAGTGCACACATTTTTACCCCCTCATCCCATGTCTTCTTTTTGACTGATCAAGGTTTTAGGTTTGTTTGAGCTCTTTCTTTTTCCTCTTAAGTTTTTATTTACTACTGGTTTACAATATACATTTTTTTGGTTTTTGTTGAAATCTTGTTTTAGTTTTTAAAATAGCATTAACCTTTTCCTCTGCTTCTATAATTAATATTTTAATATTCACTGTTAACAGTAGAAGAATCTTAGGACACTTTATCTCTTTATCTTCCTACTCTTGATTTATAGGTTATAGTCATCCATTATTGATTTTTTTCAAGCACCACAAATTAGTTGATATTTTAATATAAATAGTATTTGGGGTGATTTCTTCTCCATGTCTTTTTTTCCTTCCTGAAAAATACTTTTTAAGTTCCTTTAGTGAAAGTCTGTTGGTGGTAACCTTTTAACTTTTTATATTTATTTTATCTTCTTCAAAACTATTCAAAGATAGATATTTAATTCTGGATTGATTTGTTTCTTTTAGCACTTTGAAGATATTATTTAACCATTTCCTGGTGTTCTTTATTGCTGTCAAGAAGTCTTTTCTATCTCCTTTGTTCTGCCTCAGCCGAATCCTTTCACTGCATTTGCCACTGACTTCTACCCAGTCATTGCCCCAAATTTGGGTCCCCCATCCGATTAGACAGATACCCGATTTAGAGACCACAGGAACCCTAAAGACATGATGAAGGAAGCTGGCAACACACAATTCCTTGCAAAGCCATATCCTGTATTTCCCTATAAAACTTCCCACCCAGCCCCTTCCTCAGGGCAGGCTTGCAGGTGTTTTGAAGTGTTAGACTGCTGCAGCCTCCTTTGCCTAACAAAATAACAAACTGTCTTCCTTCTTTATAAAAAAAGAAAAGAAAAAAGAAGTCTCTTTTCAGCCCAGTTGTCAATCCCTTATAGATGATCTGTCTTTTCCCTCATTTTGCTTTTTAGTTTTTTAAAGTTTATTTATTTTGAGACCGAGCATTCACAGGTGCCTAGGGAATGGGCAAGGAAGCTGGAGAGAATTCCAAGCAGGCCCACTTGGGGCTCAGTCTCATGAACTGTGAAATCATGACCTGAGCTGAAATCAAGAGTTGGATGCTCAACAGACTGAACCACCCATGGACCCCTCATTTTGCTTCTTAGATCTTGTTTTTATCTTTGATGTTGTTCTGATTTGCTACATTTTTTCTGGGCATGGATTATTTTTCTCTTTGTTAGCATACATACCTATGTGTCCTTTATCTGTTGGATCCTTTTTGTTTGCTTTCTTGTTTCTCAGCCATTACTGCTTTAACTATGGCATATTCTTTATTGTCTTCTGGGCTTCAATTAGTGTGTTAGACTTTGTTCTAACCTCATTTCATACTCTCCTTTCTCCTTTTATGTCTCTCACTTTTCTCAGATTTCTCATCTAGTTCACAAATATTCTTTCTTTCTGGGTCTAACATGGTGTTTAATTATTCTTTGTGGTATTTGAAAATTCTGATATTTGAAGCCAGTGGGTATCTAAGTACAATTATAGTTAATGAGTATAATCTGTAAAATATAAATCTAAGTAAATTCTTGTTTCTGCTGATTCTTACTCAAGGCAACTTATTTTGTTAGGTTTGGTATTGTTTCATTATGAAGTCACATTTGATAAATTTAATCTGTAGAATTCTGAGGGCCTAATGAGGAATATTTTTCTTCAGAGGATTTGTATTTGCTTTTCCCTGAATCCATGCTTACTTTAGTCACATTGGGGGTCTTAATATTAAAGTCTTTTAGGATCAGTTCTCCTACCTGAGTTGGTTGTAAGGGTTAGTCTTTAAATGTGAACACTAATATGGACACTTGTTCCCAGGATAATCCCAATTTTTCCATTTGCTTTGTGTATATTGTTTGTGTATCAGCTGACCATTTCTTTATTTTTGTCATGCTGAATCTTGGAGTTTCCTTTAATTACTTTTGAGACAACAATGTGTACTCTTGTATGTTTGTTAAATTACTGGTGGGCATTTAGATTAGTACAAACATAAGGGCTGTAATTTGACAGTATCTGTTCAAATTGCAAATGTACGTACACATTGATCTAGCAATTTATTTTTTAGGAATTTATCCTAATAGATACACTGTTAAAAATGTGAAGTGACAGTTTTTCATTGCAGCATTGTTTGTAATAGCCAAAGGTAGAAAACAAAGAGAAGTCCATCAATAGGTTAAAACAAAAAAATGCAAACTAGTGTGTATAGTGGTCTAGTATTTGTATGAGGAAAGAGCTTTAAATGGGTATGTCTTAAGAGTTGCTTGTCTGTGCATTAAAAAAAAAAAAGTCTTTGGAAGAACAGGAAAGAACTTAATAATTGTTACTTGTTGCATTCAATGGGATTGGATGGATGGCAGTAGATTTGAATGGGAGATTGGTCACTATAACGGTCTTTTACTTTAAAAGTTTTGACCATGTTACTATTACTTATTTTAAAATTAATGAGAAATTCTTTTTACTCCCCCATTAAATAGCATAAATAAGTAAATGTTGGAGGAAATTATGCTCAAGGAGTATGTTTATTATACTTACCTAAGATCTAATTACTTTGTAGTAGGAGGGCCATTCAGAGTATCTAGTTCTTGTAACTGCCACACACATCTGTCATTTGGTCTGGAGAACTTGAAAGCATATGTGGCTGCTTTACTTTGTAGGTGAAGAAAACCAAGATAATACTGCTACCACTGATCTGTTGTACAGTGAAGCTGACAGATGTCCTATCTGTCTTAATTGCCTATTAGAGAAAGAAGTTGGTTTTCCAGAAAGCTGTAATCATGTCTTTTGCATGACTTGTATTCTTAAATGGGCAGAGGTGAGTATGGCAGCAAATTAAATATTATTATATTTTATTTCCCTAACATGGTATCATTCCACCTAGTCTAAACATTTGGCAATGCCTTTTATAAATTATTTCACAGTAATGTATTTTCCCCTTACTATGGACACATTTCCCTATATTATTCAAATTCTATCAGTATATTTTCTTCTAGTTTTTCTTACATGTCGTTTTTATTCTTTAGAATTACATTTTAAGTGCATATCTTTAAAAAAATCTTACAGGAATAACATTAAATTTTTTTTTCTTTTGGTAGAAATGCAGTAATTCTTGGTGTGTTTGACCCTCTTGGGGTAATATCTGCTTATTACTAATAATGCCTTCCACCTGTCTTATGTTTTATATTTTTTAGAGAGTTTTAATTAAATTATTTATTCTCAAATATTTATTAACTATTATTTATTTAATAATTATTAATTTAATTTATTTTTATTTAATTTAGTTAGAGAGAGAGAAAGCGAGAAAGAGAATCCCAAGCAGGCTCCATGCTGTTAGTGCAGAGCCCGATGCAGGTCTTGAACTTATGAATTGTGAGATCATTACCTGAGCTGAAACCAAGAGTTGGACGCTTAACCGACTGAGTCATCCAGGCACCTTTTCCAGAGAATTTTTAAATAGATTATTTGACTTTTTCTTATATCAGCTTTGTGGGATAAAAGCAGATGTAATAGTGTCCTTAGATTGTATAGATGAGGAACTTGATTTTGTGTTCTAGAACTAGACCAAGATTTCATTGCTTAATGAAGCAGAGGTGAATTTAGAATTGCATTTTCTGATCCCGTTTTTAATATATTGTGAATTTCAGAGTTTGTGTTAGAGATATTACTGAGATTCTTCATAGACAGATAGTGATTAAGAAGTAATACATTTTAGACTTATAATGTATTATTTTGACTTAGTTCAGGCCACGTAGATCATAGTACTGGTATCTTGATTATGCATTTAAACCCCATTGTTATAAATTAAATAAAATAGAAATTTATTGTCATAGGAATCATACTATATTTTTTGTTAGTAGTTTTTCAGTGTGTAAAAATCAGTAAAGGAGATAAATCTCAAAAATATTCTTAACAGTAGCTGCATTCAAGTTAATGTCCCTATAAGCACATTGTAATTAATTGCTTATTACATAGTTGGAGTTTTCAAAGTTCTGTGTTTTACTTACATTTTCATTAATAGTGTAGAAAGGAGAAGGTAACTACATACTGATTCTGTGACTTAGTTCTGGAAGGAGGAGAAAAGATTTGTTATACCAGTTGAATTCATAGTAATATACTTGGAAACAGTTCTAATTAGATTAAAGCCTAAAATGTTCTTGGCAAGAAGGGACTAAGGAGACGTACAAATATATTTGGGGAAAATATGTTGAGTTTAATTTAATTATTTAATATAATTGTAAATCTCCATGTATTTGCAGGAACATTGACTAATGAAATACGAATGCATATTCTTCTCTGTCACCAAATTAAAGATTTAATGCACCTTGGTTTGCTTTGTGATTAAATATTTTAAAACTAGAGACTTTGCTTCCGGTAGAGAAGTAACATTTTGAGATGAGTAGAAGGTTTCAATTCAGGGCTTTTATAAGATTGTATTTGATGATCACATAATTGTAAGGTTCAGCAGCATAGTCTGAGTATGTGCTTTTCTCTGTGAAAATATATTGTGTCATATAGACCTGATTCTCCATCTTTACACTATACATGCATCTTTAACACAATCATACAGTTTATCATGGTGTACACACTCCAGTTTTTTCTAATGCATATATCTAGAAGTGGAACTACTAGTAGATTGTGGACTGTACATATATTCAGTTCCACTGGACAGTCCTTAACGTATCTATGTTTTTAACTCTTGAGGGTTTTTAAGTTGAAAATACTTGATAACATGTAGTGTTGCAATCAACACCTTTCTTGCATGTAATATTTTTTTCTTTTGGGTTTCTCCTTTGGATTTAAACATTTTGCTGAAGCCAAATCACATTTATTTATTTATTAATTTATGACGTTTATTTATTTGTGAGAGACAGTTTGAGTGGAGAGGGGCAGAGAGTGGGAGACACAGAATCCAAAGCAGGTTCCAAGCTCTGAGCTCTCAGCACAGAGCCTGATGCTGGGCTTGAACTCACAAACCATTAGATCATGACCTGAGCCAACACCAAGACAGAGCCTGATGCTGGGCTCGAACTCACAAACCATGAGATCATAACCTGAGCCCAAACCAAGAGTCAGATGCACTCAACCAACTGAGCCACCCACGTGCCCCAAAATTGCTTTTATTTTTGATGTATTTTTAAAAGTTTATTATTTTGAGGGGTACCTGGGTGGCTCAGTCGATTAAGCATCCAGCTTCCAGCTTTGGTTTAGGTCATGGTCTCACTGTTCGTGGATTCGAGCCCTGCGTCGGGCTCTATGCTGACAGCTAGCTCAGAGCCTGGAGACTGCTTCGGATCTGTGTCTCCCTCTCTCTCTCACCCTCCCCTACTCATGCTGTCTCTCAAAAATAAATTTAAAAAAAAATTAAAAAAACAGTTTACTGTTTTGAGAGAAAGAACACATGTGTGGGGGAGGGGCAGAGAGAAAGGGAGAGAGAATCCCAAGCAGGGTCCATGCTCCACGCGGAGCCCAATGTGGGGCTCGAAACCAGTACCATGAGATCATGACCTGAGCTGAAATCAAGGATTGGTTGCTTAACTGACTGAGCCATCCAGGTGCCCCAAAGCCAAATTGCTTTTAGAAGAAATTAGTGGGAGGAATGCCTGGGTGGTTTAGTCAGTTAAGTGCATCTGACTCTTGGTTTCAGCTCAGGTCATGATCGGGTTCCTGGATTCAAGTCCTGAGTCAGGCTCTGTGCTGGCAGCATCGAGTCTGCTTGAATTCTGTCTCCCTCTCTCTCTGCCCCTCTCCTGCTCGTGTATTCTCTCTCTCTCTCTCTCTCTCTCTCTCTCTTTCTCTTTCTCTCAAAATAAATAAACTTAAAAAAAAAAAAGTGTGGTGAGGTGAGGTAGTTGTGGTATTGTTTAAACAAAGTGATTTACCTTGGGAGCAGAGAATAACCAGAGAATATTCTGAATTATTTCATTGTCTGTAATTGGGCTAGCAGCCATCATTAAATTGAGCAGTAACAAGAGCACTATCCAATAAATTGTTCATTATAAATAATAAATGAATATTGGTTAACAAAATCACTTAGGCTTTGAGTTAAATTTTCTCTTTGAATCTTTTACTGGTATGATAAAATTGAATGTGTTTTGAAGTATATATGTGCTTTGACAAATAGAATCAGATTTCAGAATCACTGGTGTGTTGTTTTTTTTTTTTTATGGCCATTATTTGTAAAGCTCTCTCCTCTCATTTTCCTTAGCTGCCTTCTGGTTTTTAAAGAGATGCATGCAGTTTACTTTGGACTTTATGATTAGGATATGTGTATCTGTATTCAAATTCTCCTAACCAGCCAGGCCCTATACAAAGGCTTTTTAAAATAATGTTTCATTTAAATTACTTTGTGTTTATTTGATATTTAAGGCAAGACTTCTCAACTCTAATTTGTTGCTAAATACTTAAAGGATAGCCGGAAATTAAAATAATTTCTAAAACTTGACCCGTTGTTTAAAATTTTACTAATGTAACCTCTGAGTAGAAAGGTTGAAATCAAAGTGAGTTTTATAGTGGTTAGAAATCTACATAATAAGAAAATGGTACAAAATGTATTGAGAAACATCTTCTTAGCTTATGTGTCTTTCAGAAATTCAGCTGAGCTAGCTGAGATTTGTACTCCAGGTTCATTGAAATATGATTTAGACTGGATATCAAGAACCAAAAAGAGGACTCATTTGTTTACTTTCACTTAAATATTCTAAGCATTGAAAAACTTCTCCTCTGTAATAAACAAGTAAACTTAAAGTAGTGTAGTATTTATTTCAGACACCCTCCTGAAACTTCTCATGTTCCCAGAATACCTATATTCAGTGTCAGATACAGCTTTAATCTTTTCAAGCTTTAAAGTTTTGGCTCTGTGGTTATTTAAAAAAAATTTTTTTTTACATTTATTTATTTTTGAGAGACAGAGAGAGACACAGTGTGAAGAGGGGAGGGACAGGGAGAGAGGGAAACACAGATCCGAAGCAGGCTCCAGGCTCTGAGCTAGCTGTCAGCACAGAGCCCATGTGGTTATTTAAAACAAGAGCCATGTAAGGACTTTAAAGTGATCAAGTACTTGAGTTTAGTCTTTAGGTATTTTATATAGTTCAGGGTAGAAAGATTAAGGATAATGGAACCTGTGGTGGCTTTCGTGGCCCATAACCTAATTTCCTGCCCTTGGGGTCACTAGAACAAGTTGAAATTAAGCATGTTCACTATGGCTATGTTTAATTTCAAGGAACTCTTACATGGTAGGCCTATTGGTTTTTAAAATAATAATGATGATGATGTAGAAATAGAATTTTGAACTAAACGTTAATTGACATGAAGAAAGTTGAAATTTTTATTAATTTAAAGCATTAATACTAGAGCTAAGAATATGAAACTAAACAAAGAAGACCTTTGAAGTGATAAAATTACATGAGGAATACACTAAAGTTAACCAGCCACTCAGAAAGTTATTTTATCTAAATTACCTACCTATATTTTACCTATATTACTTATATATTTAAAAATTTTTTTTTGATGTTTGTTTATTTTTGGTAGAACACAAGGGGGGAGGAGAAGAGAGAGATGGAGACACAGAATCTGAAGCAGGCTCCCAGCTCTGAGCTGTCAGTAAAGAGCCGGACGCAGAGCTCGAACCCACAGACCATGAGATCATGACCTGAGCTGAAGTCGGTCAGTCAACCGACTGAGCCACCCACGGGCCCCGTTACTTATATATATTTTACCTGTGTTATACCAATACAGTCTAAGCATATTGACAGGTTTTACTTTGTGCATAAGTTTAACCTTGATCCTCTGAGTTTGCACATTTTAAAGTAGATAATTAAAAAGGTGAAGGCTAGAGAAGAAGCCTGACACACAGCTATTGTAGTGACAGCTGATCATAATTGTGATTCCCTATGATAGTAAAAAAACTCTTCTACACACACTTGTAGAAAAATAGATTTGTTATTTGGCAGATTGCCAAGAAGTTAAAATTTGGCCCTAAAACAATGTAAGGCCTTGGAAGCCTTTCATGTTTGAAGTATTTAAGAGTTATTATTATCCTGTTTAAAGGGACACACAATATATGTGATTAGGAGGTTCTGATACCCTCTGGGGTGTTTTTTATTTGTAAAGTAATATAAAATATTTCCCTGTCTTTTAAATAATTTTTGTAATGTGACTAACTTTCCTGCTATAAGCAGATTATCCTTGTTCAACTTATTTACTCAGTCCTCCATTTCACATCAAATACTGATAGCTTCAATTTGAGAAAATAAGGTTAATGAAATCAAAATTGGACAGCTGGCAAAGGTATGTTTTCTTTTTTGAGACTAGAAATGAAGAGAGTCTTACTATGATGAGTACATTTCTTGAAGAAGTCAGACAACAGTGTTCAGTGCAGACAGGTGAGGAATATATTTCTGAATTAATAATACATATCAAAAAATCAGAATATGAACAGTTAGTTGATTTATGTCCTGACTACTGATGTATTTTATATACAGATGTTCTTTTATGCAGTAAGGAGAAATTTGCACATTGTGGTGATTAGAAAACTTTTAAATAAACAGCAAAGCTTTAATTGTTTGGATGTCTTCAGTTTATCCCAGAATTTTAAGTTTTCTTTATTCCTAAACCTCTGTTATGTAGTTCTCTGTGAACAAGAATTTAAACCTCTGTAGAGGAATACTGTTAGTCCTTATCTTTAAAATTTGTAAAGCATTGTCAAATACATTATTACAACCTGTGCAATCAGTGATTCAGGACTGTCCACCTTCATACTTAAAGTGGGTAAGAGAGGTGAACACTCATTATCTAAAGCATAAATGTAATACATTTTCATTTAATACTGTTTTTACCAGTTGGGTAAATTAATGTGTGTTTTAAATGTCAGAATTTTAAAATGATTTATACAGGTAGTTTATGGTATTTTCTGTTTTTATTTTTCATGAAAAAGAAAGTATCACATGTAAAAAGAAATTAGAAGTAAACATAATTCTTACCCAACTGTTGTATCTTTAAGAAAATGAAGGGGTTCCCTTTGAGTTGTTAGATAAAATGCTTTCTTGGTATTAATTTTATCACTGACAGTCATTTGTCCTTTAGGAATACATTTCTGAGAGTTGTTAAATATAGCAACAATTTTTACTAATAATGGATTAACAAGGAATGTATTGAAAGAAGTGGTTAAGTGTGATAGGGAACATGTAGTCTGACTACAGGTTAGCACTTTCTTTGGAGGTCCAGACTAGGTATCTAGGCACCATCAACAAGAAAAATAGGTTCTTATAGGTTTAAAATAAGCCTCTAATGTTATGCATTCCTAAATCATCTTTTTGCTTTTGAACTGTAGTTTTATATAATGTGCTCTATTTGTTAGAAGGAAAGAGATTTTCTAGAGATTCCCATGAACAGACAAACCTACTTATAAGTATAGGTACTGAGAAGTAGTCTTTAAGCACTTACCTTTAACACTTGCTTCTCTCTCTCTAGGAGGGGCTATCTGTAGGCAGCCTTTGTGATTGAGGATAGAGCAGCAACAGGAAGCAAGAAATATTAGAAATCAAGAATCCTGAATTCCAAATAAGGAAGGTTTCCTGTTCTTACATTTAAATATGGGTTTGTCTGAGCTGGGAATTTACAACGCTTCAGAATACTAGGGTATGTTTTACTGAAATCATTAGGAAGATTTTTTTTTCCCTATCAAAATTGCCTACCTAACTAATATAATCTTAGCACAGAGTATTCACAATAAAATGTATGCTGTTTTTTAATACACATTATATTGTAAAGCAGTGATGAAATTCTATTAATTTTGTAGCCATATCACAGAATTGAATGGTGATATTGAATTACTTTGATTATGAAACTAAATTAGATACTTACAGATTATTGAAATGAGAGTCGTATTGGTTTAAATAGGGGATTAATTGAAGAGTATTTTTGCTGTATATAAGGAATCAAAATGGTGAACAATCCACAGAGTATTTAATTTGGTTGTATATAAGGAAAACAATTTGGGATAGTTTTCTTCAAAATGAAAATCACATTTTTAAGCACAATTAAGTATATTCAAAATTTCCTACTTTAATTTAAATGTGTATTTTTAAAACCATACAACTTAAAAACAGAATTAGTTATGTTAGTAA
This sequence comes from Suricata suricatta, assembly GCF_006229205.1. NCBI lineage: Eukaryota > Metazoa > Chordata > Mammalia > Carnivora > Herpestidae > Suricata > Suricata suricatta. The sequence goes on from NC_043709.1 coordinate 67,138,672, forward strand.
GAAACTATGAAAACTAAGAGTAAAATATCTGACATTTTCTGAATGGATATCTGCTGGGTGTACGGGTGAAATACCCTTAGGAATGCCTTAAAAGTAGGACAATACAAACCATTTTCAAGAACTTGTTTGTAAAACTTTTCTAGTAAAGGTATTTGATCATCATGTTCTATGTAATTTTATGCATTAATACCTGCTAATGATGATGTCTTTGAACTTTGTCCTGTTAAGGTAGCCTTATACTTTTCTTATAGTGTACATTAACAAAAAAATTAAACATCCACTTAATTTTTAAAAATCTATTTTGATTTCTTTTTTATTTTTCTTTAGTCTTAATCTATTGAAGTATGCCAAATGAATACTTAACTGAGGATAACTAAATTTCTTTTCTGTTTCCCCTGTGAAATGTTTTGTTAAACTTTTCAAAGGTCAGAAATGTATATACCATCTTTTCTCAATAGCCATAGCAAAGATATTTTGTCTACTGTAGGTAGCTTGTTTTCTGGCCTGTGCTTTCCTTAACTGGGGAGGATAACTTGGTTTTCAGTGTTTTTTTCTGATGGCTGAGCCTGAGCCAAAGAAAACCTATTTACTAATTTTCTAGTAGCAACTAGATTTAGAAACTATTAAGTATATACAGATTGTAATAATATCAGTGGTTTTCCAACTACTTCTTTTTGTAATAACAGTAGAACCCTTTCTTCAAATGAAACCTTAAACAAATCTGTGGCAGTTATGCTAAAGGAAAAAAGAACAAAAACAAAATCTTACTCAGAACCCCATTATTTTAAACAGATCAAAATGGAATGGCTCAGGTTGAAACTGTTAGTTTGAACACTAAAGGCTAGAGTGCCATTTAGCTGATGTCATCTGAGAAAATTTAATAAGGAAGAAAATAAGGTTATGCAATTTCAGAGTTTTTGAAAGATTCAATGCATCTGACATTCTTAAACACAGTGGCTTTCTTTAGATCTTAGTGTTACAAATTGAAATAGATATAGTAAAATGAAACATTTTAATTTCCATGTATGTCATGAACTTTGCAAATTCTAACAAAATCATTAAGTACTCCTGTCACATGCATTTATACATCATATTGTAGGTTATCTTTTTTGTTAATAAGTAAAGCTTTTTTTGTTGTGCAGTGAAGTTAGTTGATATTTAGAAGACTTTACTCAGTGCTTAGTGTATACCGTGCACTTCAAAGATTAATTCCATTAATTCCCTTAAGAACCTCAGAGATAAATTCTGTTATCCCCATTTTCACAAATGAGGTAGCCGAGACACACAGAGTCTGTGTAACTTGCTCAAAGTTTCATATCAGGGTAAGATTTGAAAGACAGTAGTCCAGAGCTTCTACCCATCCTAATAGTTTTTTTTTTTCAAACATTGAAGGAAGCATTGTTTTATCTTCTTATGAATGTTTTTCTAAATTTACCTTTGAAATAGAAATAAGTATATTCTGAAACTTGGTTATTTATAAGAAGTATGTCAAAAGTTTTACTTTTAAATATTTTTTTGAATTGTAAATATATTAAGACAACTTCTAGTTTAAGAAATTTCATATAGTAAACACTAATGTAAACATTCATATTGTTGAGTTCTTTGAACTAGAATTGCTATTTGCAGTGCAATTTTAAAAAGATATGGACAGCTTTATGTCACTACTTGTTGCAAAGCTTCTTACGGTCGAGTTTTTTGTAGGGAAAATAATGGCATCTTAAATCCATAGTACTTGGAACTAAGCTGAACTGGCTTCTACTGGTCAGAACCAGTTAATTTAGTAATATCACATTTCCTAATTCAGGTGTGGTAAAGCATTTTTTCAAGGCCTACTTACTTAACGGGAGAATAAAAATTACTTTTTAGCAGAGTAATAATGTAACTCAATTTATATTTTGAGAGCTTTCAAAATTGTTCACAGGCTTTATGAAAACATATTCTATGATCAGAAGCTACACTTGTCCGATCTAATCTGAATTTATAAAAGCATATCTTAATATCTTCCAAAGTCTAGAAAGGCAAAAATCACAACATTTTTCTCTAGGGAATATTAGATAATTTATCAAAATTCTATTACTATCTTTTGGTCTTTTAAAGTGTTGCTAATTACATTGTTAAAGGCCTGTTTCATAATCATATGTATTAATATCACCTTTTGGTATTTTCATATTGTAGAGAATCTTCCCTCCTGCCATAGTGGATGCAATACTCCATTTAAAATTATTTAAATAAGATTTTTTTTAATATTTAAAGTAATCTTTACACCCAGCATGGGGCTCAAAATTAATGAGCGTGAGATCAAGAGTCGCATGTTCTACTGACTGAGCAAGCCAGACAGCTCTTAAATTATTTAAATAATATAAGCCTATTCCTATACAAATATTTAAATAGTATTAACAGAGAAACTCTTATAGTTGATGCAGATTCATTTTGAAAGTATAGGAAAATAATATTTTTATCAAAATAAAGTTCATTTAGAATCACAGAGTGATCAGAAGACAATTTTCCTTCATCTATAAAGAATGCCTACATTTCTGTTTGAAGAAGACCAGCAGCCTAATAAAAAGGTTAGGCAAATGTTATGAATAAACAATTTAAAGAAAAGGAACTTTGAAAAGCCCTTAAAATATGAAAATATGCTCAATCTTACTTATATAAAATAAATGTAAATTGAAATCGTTATAGCATATTATGCTATTAAGAATGGGGCCACTCAGAAATAGTAATATAAACCAATTTAAGGTACATAATTAAAAATAAAATTCAGTTTAGCCATATATTAAAAAGATACACCATATGTATGTATGTGCATTGGATATCTCCTAAAGGATATATAAGGAGTGACTTGCTGGTGCAACTGTCCATTCAAAATAATTGACTTGGAGGGAAATTAATTAAGTCAGAATATTAAAATCCGTAAGGGACCTGCCCAAGGGATTCCTTCTACCACTGACTTAGAACTGCCCTAGTGCTTTCTTTAGATCACAGAGCTGGTGATTTCAGTCTGGCTCTCCTTTTCATCTGCCAGGAGTTCTCAACTGGGCAGGCAGGTCTTAGTAGGTATTACCTCGATAACAGATTTTCTCTCTCATGTTGATCATTGCATTGCGCCTAACCTCCCCTCCCATACAGAAGGAGTTCAGTAAATGGTTGAATGAATTGAACAAGCTTAAGGTATTTATTGCTCTGTGACATGATACAAGTGGAAAGTATTTTATCTTTATCTTTGAACAACAAAAATTATTTTTCTATTTCCTTTTCTAGTGGAAAACTTACTGTAAATATGTTTGTTATAATTTAATGTTGATCTAAAAATGTTTATAATGTTATAATTTGTTAATCATTTTTCAGATACTGGCTTCATGTCCTGTTGATAGAAAGCCATTTCAAGCCGTGTTTAAATTGAGTGCATTGGAAGGTTGTGTTAAGGTAAGGCATATAATTTACTTTGCAACATGAACTGTATAAACTTGAGATGATTTTGCTTTAGTAGATTTTCAGTTTGAGTATATTTATGAATTGTTCAACTTTAGGTTTAATGTGTGATTATAATTTCTCTTGACCATGTAAAGCCTAGACTTTTCTACAGGCATATAAAATTCTGAACCTTTTAATTCTTTGCCCTCCTAAAGAGGTCAGATCCATGGTGGTCACCTTATAATTTTCCACAACTTCAGATGGTTTAAAAGAAGTTTCACATATAGTCTTACTTGCAGGATATTTAAAATTTTAGAATATTATTATTTAGTGTGAGGACTTTTATATGTCAGAAATATTTACCGATTAATTGGATTATGCTTTCAATACATTTTTTTCATTGAAAAGGGGTTTGAAATGGAATATTAGATTCAAAAACTAACCACACAAAAACTTAAATTCAAAATATCCAAAAATTAGTTTTTTATAATTTAAAAAAAATGTTTATTATTTTTGAGATGGAGACAGATCATGGGGAGGGGGAGGCAGAGAGAGAAGGAGACACAGAATATGAAGCAGGCTCCAGGCTCAAAAATTCTTTTTCATGAAAAACATTGCAATGTTTGGAAGAGTAAGGCAGTAAAACTAAATATAAAATGGTGTCTTTGCTTTTAAATGCTGCTGCTTGAAGGAAAGGCAGTGATTGGAGAAGAATAAGGGGGGTTGTAGAGATCTTGAGAGAGACTTCTCATAGTTTCAGGGTTGGCATTGGCAGATGACTATTCTTTCATGAAGTACAATTTTATTGTAATGCTTAATCCTTACCACTTTCATGAAATTCACAAATACATACCTTGTTGATGTTATTTATGATTATGAGCCATGATTATGATTTGTATTTAGATTTATTTTTGGCTTACAAATAAAAGAAGAAAAAAGAAATAGGAACATATTCCTGAGTCAATGAGTAAAAGGCGAAAAGGAAAGGAGAATAGTAAGTAGTTAAGTAAACTGTATGAGAAGAAGATTTCTTGAGGTATCACTAACAAGTCAGCAAATGATGTGTAATGGAAATTACTTTTAGAATTAAGAATTATTTGAGTATCTGGCTGGCTCCATCAGTAGAGCATGCAACTAACTCCATCTCTAAGTTGTGAGTTCAAGCCCCACATTGCAGGTACGGTTTACTTTAAAACAAAAACAAAAACAGTTGTTACTCTCTCTCTATATATATGTGTGTGTGATGTTGATGGGGGAAAAACTGTTTCCAAGTAGCACTATAAGTTTATAATAGCTTGGTTGTTGTCTTTGTGAGTAGTAAGGGGTATGGAAGCAACATACAACTATTTAAGCATAAGATGTTCTCAGTGTAGGTATTTGTAATTTGTTTTGATATATTCTTACCAGATGTGTCTCAGTGACATAAGGAACAAAGGAGACTGCAATTCAAATAAAGGGACATATGTAAAAAATGATTTTGTTTGTTGTAATTATATAATTGTACATTATATAAATTAGTATGTCTTAGAGAAAAGATACAACATTGTATAAATGTGTAATAATTATGATCAAAATTAAATCATGGCTTCTCTGAAAGACAGATTCTCTATTTTTCTAGACTGTGGATATTATGTTGCTGAAGATGTATTGGCATGAACTAACTTCCAAAGATATTTTCCTATAAAATTTAATTTCGTTGCTTCGTGTGAAATACTGTTTTGTTGCTTGGAATAGAAGTTTATGTTTTATTTAATATGATTTATATTTTACTTAAAAGTTTGGGGTAGTGTTAACCTAATTTGGTTAGACTTAAAAAGTATTCCTTATCATGTGATATTACCTACATACACTTAAATGTACACTGAATCTTCACTTTATTATCTTTATCCCTTTCCAGCTTAACTTGAATGAGATATCTGTACTTGGTTACTCCTTCACATTTACTTTTCAACTCTCATTGAACATTCATTTTTATTGTTTTATTCTACTAAAACTATCCTCACTAAGGTTCAGAATAATTTTTTGTTTTCTGCATGTGGTGTTCTTGATTACCCTCTTTGCTTTAGTTAATAAGATATCTTTTATGGATATTTGTATGTATGCTTGTTTGTTTTACTTACCTGACCTTTCACAGTCTTCTTTGCTGTCTCTCTGCGGTTTTAGAAATAATTTCTTAAATTTTAAATTCCTTTCAGTTTTCTGGGGATACTTTCTAAGTCTTCTCGAGTACTCCAGTGGCTTTAAGCTCTTACCTATATTGTATGGCTTTTAAAATTCTATCACTAGCCCTGATCTCTTTCCTTAGAACCAGACTTATGTTTTCAACAATTGTGGTTATCTGGATATAAATATTTACAAGTCCAGAACTCATCTGGGAATTTTCCATTTTTTTTCTCTCTCCATCATCTTTGCCTAGTCCTTCTGTGCCCTGTCTTAAATTTGTTGCCTCTTCACTCCCTTTTGTTACTTCTTTGTAGGCTCTCATGCTGTCATCCAGACTGGTTCTGCCAATAAAAATATACTACAAACCACTCTATAAAATTTTTAGTAGCCACTTTAAAAGAGGAAAAATAAAAAGATAACAGTTAAAAGTAAATTTATAGTATATTTTATTTAACCCAACATATCTAATGTGGTATGTCTACATATAGTATTTTCAAAGAATTGTGGAGAGATTTCACCTATTGTTGTTGTTCTATGTCTTTGAAATCCAATGTATATTTTACACTTACGGTACATTCAAGCAAGCCACATTTCAGTGCCCAGTAGCCACATGTAGCTAGCGACTGTTGTCTCAGTATAGATTTACACAACTATAAGAGCTTTCTTCTGGTTTCCTGACCTTTATTGTCTCTCCTTAACTGAATCATTCTACACATCACTGGCAAATCTTATTCTAAAAACCAAATTTGACCATCTTATTCACTTGCTTTAATAACTCCATTTATTCCCTGGTTCCTTTGGAATTGGTTTCTTATTTGAGAGTCTTTACAGTCTGGTCCTAGTATATTACATCAACTTTATATCCTGCTCATATTTTCTTCTCTATCTGTATTGGCTTCTCACTATTCTTTTTTTCCATTCAAACTATTTTTTCCTTAGATAAATTCCTATTCATTAAGACCAACTCATAAATTACCTACTTATCCAAGTCTTCTCTATTATCCTCAACTAGAGTTAATTTCTCAGTCCTACGTGTATAAATAGATATGTGGTCATGAGCACTCTGTTTGTATGCCTCTCAACTGTTTTGTTTCCCCAGAGTTTAGCACACTTACTAGTCTTATGATTTAGCATGCTTGTGAATGATTAAGAATGTGTGCTTGGGCTACCTTTTCATTCCGTCAATTTTTTCCTTTATTTTTTTATCCTTTCGAAGGAGAATTGGTATGAGATCATTTGTGATGCTGGGATTATCAACTCTAAATCAGTGATTTTGCTTTTTTTCTAGGTTCAAGTAAAAAGACAGTTGAGAGAAACAAAAGACAAGAAAAATGAAAGCTCTTTTAAGAAACAGTTCTTCTGTTGTATGAGGTTAGTGGTGAACTGTAGAAGTAGAGTCCAAACATGTAGAACCGGAAGATAGCTAATAAGAAAAAAGTACTGGGGTGCCAGCGTGTCTCAGTTATTGAGCATCCAACTCTTGATTTTGGCTTTGGTCATGATCCCAGGATCATGGGATTGAGCCCCTCATCAGACTCCATGCTGAGTATGCAGCCTGCTTGAGATTCTCTCACGCCCCCCGTCTCTCTCCCCCACTCACACTTTTTTTCTCTCTCTAGAAAAATAAATAAAAGCTAAAAAAAAAAAAGTGTTCTTTTAAAAATCATGTGCGATTTAAATGTATTTAATTACTTCTTTTAAAGCATATACTTGGTAATTTTAAAAAGGACCAGTTGAAATCTGAGAGTATAATTTGAATTCTGTCTTTGATGAATGTGGTTTTGGTTTTTGGTTTTTTTTAATAATCTGTGTCGATAGATATTTTTGTAAGCTAAAAATGTGATAGCAGTGTAAATTAAAGCTTACTCATTTTTTGTATATGACAAACCAATAATGAATAAGCACTGGTACACTGACCACACATTTTGAGTAGCGCTGCTCTTGTATTTATGGACAAAAGTAGGAACTAATTAATGACAAAGCACACATTCTTCATGAGACAGTTACAACAAACTGCTTATTATCGTTTTGATTTTGCTTCTTTGTATTATAGCACACACTTGGTACCTACCATAACAACCATTTGTGTTTTAAAAAAAATGTTTTAACATGTTTGGATTTATTTCTTTAAGTACTGTTGTTAAAACATAATTGCCTAGAAATATAGTCCTTATTAGTATTTCAATTTAATAGGCATTTAATGTATTTTTTGAACTAAATAGTATACTGGAAATTATTAATATTTAAATTGTTCTAATACATTTAAAATTTAAGCCCATTTTGATCTGACTTATATTCAGAGCTGGCCAAAAATTGTATTCTTAAGAAATTTATATTATAAAATTCATAATTAAATTTATGATTCATTTAGTACATTTAATCAGAATATTAATTTTTTTAAATGTGTATTTTTGATACGGAGAGATGGCATGAGAGGGGGAGGGGCAGAGAGAAAGGAGACACAGAACCGGAAGCAGGCTCCAGGCTCTGAGCTCGCTGTTAGCACAGAGCCTGATGTGGGGCTCGAACCCACGAACGTGAGATCTGACCTGAGCCGAAGTCAGAGGCTTAACCGACTGAGCCACCCAGGCACTCAGAATATTAATTTCTTAACAGCATATATATTTAATTACCAAAACAGTCGACAATAGTTATTGTCACACATGTCACATGATACAAATTATGCCACAATTTGTAATCCTGCAGCTCTTTTGCTCTTTTTGGAAGTTATGGACTTCTTTGAGAATCTAAAGAAGGATGTAGACACCTACCAGAAAAATGTGTCATAAAACATACTTTTGTATATGATTTTTAAGGGATTCATGGGACACCCATTCCAAGAGCCCAACCATAAATCCAAATTAGTAACTGCATTACAGAAATTTTATTAAGATTTTCTTTTAACTGTATGAGTCAGCTTTCATTTTTGCATTTATGTTTAAATAGAAGATAGTAGCACCCTTTTCCCAGGCACACTGAAGAACTTCTGCAGCTTCATTCTCGATGTATCTATCACTAGCCATGACTGTCAGAGACATGCATTTTTGTGCTTTCTCTGAAGTACCCTATCTGAGAGTACAGTGGTCCACACCATATGTCCTGTAACAGCTTCATACAGTGGGTCTAACGCAGCTGAGATTGTTCATGTGTTGGACTGCTTTTTCTCAGGGATTTGTAGCAGTGGGATGGTGTACAGAAATCATAGATGCGGGGCGCCTGGGTGGCTCAGTCTGTTGAGCATCTGACTTCGGCTCAGGTCATGACCTCACGGTTTGTGAGTTTGAGCCCTTTGTCGGGCTCTGTGCTGACAGCTCAGAGCCTGGAGCCTGCTTCAGATTCTGTGTCTCCCTCTCTCTCTGTCCCTCCCCTGCTTGTGCTCTGTCTCTCAAACAAAAAAAAAGAAAGAAAGAAAGAAATAACAGATGCAAAATAATGATTTGCTTTCATCCACCAAATCAGCCCCTTCATGATTCCTCCCAAAGTGGAAAGTCTATTAGCTGTCGAATATAGTATATACTTTTTGGAGTCTGTGTATGTTTTTAGCATCTCAGTCAGTCTTCTATTTCCTGCATGTCGAATAGCCTCTACGGCACTTAGATATCGATTCATTGTTGCCTCTCCTTTCTAAAGCAGTAAAAAATCCTGACACCCCTCCCTTCCTGAGGGAAGAGGTGGCCATGGTTTTTTGTTTCTTGGTAATGAAACTCCATTGTAAGTCATAGGAGTAGGAGTGGCTGCTAGTCATGCTTTCTTTGCTAGAATTTAGAACTCTGTGCATAATTTCATTTTGATCGACAGTGAATTGAAATTAAATGAGCAGAATGACAATTTTCTCTTAGTTATTTCACCTCTTTGTTGATGTTTACAGAAAAAAAGTCATAAAAGAAGATCTGTTACATCCAAAACTTTATGATTTGAAGGTGACACATAGTAAGTTACTTTTTTTTAACTTGTATTTCTTATTTTTTTTTTTGTTTCTTACTTTAATACTTGTGTTGAAGTTCTTAGTAGTTATAGTTTAGTTTGGAAAATTGTCCTGCACAGAACTCCACTGAGCTCTGTACGTTGTGTCAGTCCTATATAAACTATTTTCTTCCTGGAGTCATTTGTGCTGTTCTCTGCTTCAACCCTTTTTATGCTTTGCTTGAAGGGATGGAAGAGACTGAGAGTGATTGAGTGCATGTGTGTGCATGTGTGCATGTGTTTGTGGTAGAAAAGGAAGAGTGTCTTCTAATTACTTGGTGGTTTGCAGCCTGCATGTGGTCTTAATTCCATTCATTAGTGCAGAAGTTCTTAGGGGAGATGAGATAAAATACCTGAAACTGTAAGCAGTAGTAGCCTTACAGTTGCTGGGAGAATTCTATGACCATGAGTGGTTAGTTCACAGCAGAAGTTGTGGTTTGGCCTCTAGCTCTACTTCTAATTCGAAACTTTGGAAACAAAGCACGTCTTATATATTTATCTACAGGAGCAGTTAAATACTACTGCCTTTCGTTCTTGTCTAGTACATGTTTCTCTCATTCAGGAACGCTTTGCAACAGGGCTTGAGAAAAATGGCATGGTAGTGCTTTGTGACTCCTCAGTACTGAGGCTGTTTATTCTGTTCCAAAGAACAGCTTACTGAGCTGTTTGTGAACAAGTGGTGAGCATTTATTTTCCAGATTAGGTTACATTGAATTTCTATTTATATATATCATTGTTCTTAAATGATAATCAACTGCATTTTTTATACATTATGAAGTTTGGATGTATTTAACTTTTTCTGATTGGAATTAACATGACCCCTCAGGTTTATAGGTCCTCACATTTACTGCCTCTGAACTTACTATTATTGTGAATTGCACTACAAGGGCTTCTGTGGTCAGATAGCATTTTTCTTTTGTTAAAAACTTTGGATATCAAAACTGTGCTTTTCCGTCATTGCTATAGGTTAGCATCCTTTTTTATGGATAATCTTTGCTCAGTAACTCTAGGATCTGATATAAAATTTAATGCTGAGGAAGACTGAATGATGTTATAGATTTTCTTTCGATAGTTTGGCATGCTCTCACTATATTAATGCTAATTTTAAGACTATTGTAATTTCCTTTAGCATCTATCTTCTGCCTGGACTTATTTTTAGAGAGATAACTGTTTCTGCTAAAAGATTAACACTGTCCAAGGCCTATAACCGAGCGCTGCGCCAACTAAGTTAAGATGCCTGAATTATTTGTTTGATTTAGGATAGTCAGAAATACTCATTCTAGTTTATGAGTGGGAACTACAGAAGTACTAATACCTACGTAATTATGAGGAAGTGTCTTACAGAACTAAGAAATTAAGTTAAGGTGAAGGTAGAGTTAGTGGCAAATGGTACTAATTAATTACTTCTTTGTTTACGCAGTTACACTGAACAGGAGCCATTGTGTCCTAAGAGGACTTCAAATTTGTTTTTACAGAAGAACTTGAGGAAATCTTGTCTGTCTCTTTATCTGGGATTGCTTAAGTAAATTTTAGAAGCAACTCAGTTTAGCTTCTTTCATTTTAAAAAAATTTTTTGAAGTAGGAAGGGGCTGTTCTTTGAACATTCATGTGTGAATTTATGCCGGAAGTTATTTATCTTTGTTATATGCTACTCAGACTAATGAATAGAGCGTATGAAACTATGAAATTCTTTTATCTGGATTATAAATGAGGAGTATAACATTAGTAAAATTCTAGCAGGCCTAATAGACAATTTTATTGGAAGTTGGGCCTCTTGGGTTTTATAGCAGTTTTTCCATCTGGGACTCTAGTAAAATTATGTAAACTGTTTAATTTAGTTTCTTCATTTAATGAAGATAGTGTTCCCTCACTAAAAATATTGGGAAAGTTTAGATAACATACCTTTTTAGCAGATTTGTTAAGGAAATGTCACTTTTCATTTTTTGCCAGTGCTAGATAACTGAGTTGTTATATTTTTTCAATTTTGAACTCCTTCATGTACTTTGTTCTTAATCTTTGGTTTGGGCGAATAGTTTATAATTGATGTAGTTTATAAAACGTATACCCTTTTCAGGCATTTTTTAATGGAGTACTTCTTTAAGTATATGCCATATCCATTTACTTATGGCTTTATTAACTTTGGAATCAATTAAACTGTAATTGGGTACCTGCCAAGTACTGGGCTCTAAACTAAGAGCCTTTTTTTATACAAGTTTGTATTGTAGAAAAAGATATTTTCATGAAACATCCCATACAATCCCAAATATACAAGCCCAAAAAGATTAGTATTTCATGAAACATATTTTAGGATATGCTGAATTCAAGCAAATAAGACAAACTTCCACCTAAGCATACCAGATTGATAAGCATAGTACCTGTTTAATTCTCTAATCCTTCCCAAAACCCTACTAAATTGAGAACAAAGGAATGACAAATTTAAAGCCATAAGACAAAGAACTGGAGAGAAGAGACAGCAGATAAGGGATGTCCACAAAGATTGAACGTGATTCTGTGAGGTGAATGGTAAATCGTCTTAGCAAATGGGGCTCCTGGCTGGTCAGTTGGTAGACCATGCAGCTCTTGATTTTGGGGTGTGCATTCAAGGCCATGTTGTGCATGGAGTTTACTTAAAAAATTATCTTAGCATAAAGCTGAAACCTAAACCTTTCATAGGGAAAGTGGAGTTGAGAAGAAATCCAGTTCACATACCACAGAACCTTAGACTGCCTTGAATCTGAAGGCAGAGATGTGGGTGGTGCCAAAAATCAGAATTGGAAAAATGTTCTAAATGACTTTATCCTGCAGATTCTTGACTGAACAGGGTAGGGAGAGGAGTCTACACGCAGGCAAAGACTGGAGGCTTAGTCTCTAAAGTGAGTGGTTAAGCCAGATTAGAACTCTGGCACAAATGAGGATAGAGGAAACAACTGTAAAGAGAAGGAAATTAAGTCAAATGTTAAGGCCTTTTAGTTCTTTACCCATGATCATTTCCCAAAGCACTAGCAGTCTTGCTTACTCCCAAAGTGGGAGATAGGAGGCATCTTCTGGGATACTGTTTTGCCTAAGAGAAAAGACTTGAGATACTGATATTTGGGAGTCTCCAAATTAAAAAGCCAGATCTTAGTTTGATCATCCTACAGTGAAACTTGTTAGTTGAAAGGCTCTGACCACCCATCCTCACCATTTTCAGTCAGTATTTTAGTGCCTCACAAATTAAGGGTCACCAGATATTTGAGGGACACCTCCAATATAATAGAGATCAAAACAGACAAAAGGAACCTGATAGAACAAACCAAGTACTGGGAAACAGGGAACAACTTAAAAATTAATATTCTCAGAGATAAGAGAAGGGATACTTCCTCATTAAAACAGGAAAGACAAAAAAAAAAAACTTTAGGAAATGAAAAATATAGTAGAGATTTTAAAAATTCAGCATGAACAGATAAGCTGAGAAGTCTCAAAAAGTGGGATGAAAAGCTAACGAAACAACACAGAGTATTAATCTGTGAGATTCAGTACTGAATATTAAAATTTCAGAAAGGAAAAAGTTCAAAAGGCAGAAGTTATAAAGAAAAGGTACTACAAAGAAAATTTCTCAGAATAGTAAGGTGTAAGTATCCAGATAAAGACTTAACACCAAGTAAATTAGGAAAAACCTGACATGCTTCATAAAATTCTAGAACTCTGCAGATTACACTTTCCTAAGAGGTTCTGGAGAGAGAAGACCATGTATAAAAGAATGTTGTCAACAATGGTGGAGCACTAGAGCAATGCCTTGAACATTTTGGGGAAAATAATTACTGACCAAGGACATTCTAAACCCTGTTAAACTGTCAGTCAAATGTTAGGGTAGAATGAAGACATTCTCAATCATATAAGAGCTCAGAACTTGATTCTCATACACATTTTCTCAGAATTCTACTGGAGGATGTGCATGCTTCACTAAATGAGAAAGTAAATGAAGGAACAATGTGAGATTCAGATAATGAGTTCTGACCCAGCAAAAAGATAAATGGGATTATTAGGATGATGGTAGAGGGTAGTTGAGAATGATCTGTTAAACAGCTTTTAGAGAGTTACCAGCTCAGACTGGAGCAGGGCAAAGGAGTATTTCCAAGAGAGTAGGAAACAGTCTTGGTGGATGCATTGATGTGTTTGAGTGGATTAAGAGGTGATTTATACTTGTAGAGATAGTTAAATTAATGATAGGTAATATAGAGAAAAAAGGAGAAAAAACAAAGTAGTTATGAACCTTAGGAAAAGCAAGATGTTGTACATGAAAAATAATAATTCATGGTTCAGCTGTGGATAATGTTTATATAGTTACAATGTAATATTGCTTATATCACATGTTGATACATCAAGAACATTGGGCGGAAGCCCCTAAGAGGTGGGTAGGGCAGTGGTATAAGAATATAGTCCTTATCTGCTGTGGTAAAAAGAAAAAAGTTATTAGAAAATACCTGAAACCAAAAAAATCAAGGCAGAGTAGTGTAAGCATGTTATTTAGAAATAAAGAAGCAAATATTAGAAAAAACCCTGAAGGGATATGATGAGTGATTTTAGGGAATGGGCATTTCTATACTTTTTCTCTTTAAGCCTAGATGTGCTGTTTGACTTCTTAAAGTATGTACATGTATTTATACTTTGATAAAAAATGAAAAGGAGTGCTTGGGTGGTGAAATGAAAAGGGGCACCTGAGCGGCTCAGACGGTTGAGCGTAGGGCATGATCTCGCGGCCTGTGGGTTCAAGCCCCGTACTGGGCTCTGTGCTGACAGCTCAGAGACTGGAGCCTGCTTTGGATTCTGTGTCTCCCGTTCTCTGCCCCTCCCCTGCTCGTACTCTCTCTTTCTCAAAAATAAATAAAACAGAAAGAAATGAAAAGGCTATCATTGCTGTCCAAAGGCAGGTAGATTAGTAGGGTGGATTTGTGAAATGGTCTCTAGGAGACCACAATCTAGAGAAATCCACCAGTATTGAATGTTTTTGAGATTGTTATTGGAGCTGCTCAGTAATTACCTGAATATCACCCAGAAATCGGTGAAATAGCATTTGAACTAGATACTCATATTTAACATTGGCCAGAAAACTAACAGTTATTCCTGTAGAGAGCATTCTAATGGTGGCTTCCTGAGTTAGGGTTCTAAGTGAAGGAATGATGTGTGAATACAATATACCCAGTAACTAGTAAGTGAATGAACCCCATTAGGGTATGAAGGACACGATATGGTACAACACAGCAAATCTATATCTTCTAAAAATGTGGCTGGGTACCTATCACTTTCTTATTCATGGCTTCTTTATGCAATTTAAATCATTATCATCTTTTAAATATACATTGAAGAATAAGAAAATAAGCTCCTGGGACTCAGCCAGCACCCCTCTTTCTCCATTGTTGAAATTACATTTGTTAGAACAGTTCTGGGTGGGAAATGTGTGAAGAATGTAAAACAGCTGTTGTGTAGTAATTTAAAAGGAAATTAGTATGCTATTAAGTAGAAAGTAGCCTATTACCAACTGGACTGACAGAAGAAACCCAAATACATATGGTCTTACATTAGCAGGAAACAGGCCTCCTCGTTAGAATGATTTATTTTTAACAAAGTCAGTAGGCCCTTTGTGAGGCAAGCAAGGCATTAGATTGAAAAGACCTGTAGTCATTTGCATTGTACACTTTTTCTAGAATTAGGAGGCGAGAGCAGTGACAACAGGACCAGCAGCGGTTTATTGAAGATAACAAATGTATCGATAGGTAGAGATGACTCATAACATAGGCTTCATGAAGAAAAACTAAGAGCAGGAATCTGTAAAGATGTTAACACAATTTTTGTGGTTAGCAGAAACTGTCCTTTGTCTTCCTTAATGTGGAAGTATGTATCCATTGAAATAAATTTCCAGATGTGACAGGTAAAACCAAAAAAAACCCCAAATCGTAAGCCGTGTAGCCAAAAACATTGCTATAAGAGACCTATTTTATCAAAACTTCTGCTCGTGTTAATTTTAATTATCAAGTTTGAGGAGGAAGGAGGGTACTTGATGTTGGTGCCAGTAGCTAAATGATAATTTATGGATGAAAAGGGCTGATGACCCCAGTTCCTCTGATCAGCTCCTACTTGGTTTCAGTTAACAGTGCCTGATATTTAGGTTACAGCTAGAAAGAACATATTAAGTGTAGTACTGCTGTTAAATAATTTGACATCTTGTGTGTGTGTGTGTGTGTGTATGTGTTTTTTTGTTTTTTGTTTTTTGGGTTTTTTTTTTGTAACAAGGTGGTTTAAGTTTGCAGAGGCTGCCAGAAAATGTCAACTAGAGTCTTAATACTAATGCTCTGAGCATGCTTCACATCAGTTTTGTGTTGTGGCCTTTTCTTTGTACCTGCAGCTTAACAAGATAAAATCAGCATTTGGGAAAATTATACAAATGCAAATACTATTATTTTAAATTTAACTTTCCTACATACTTTAACTTTCTCTTGTCAATATGCCAGCATATGCCAGTATCAGCACTGGTTTACAGCCTTTTAAACTAAAAATTAAGACAAGGTAATGGAGTTTTTCTATGTCTTTGTACAGGAAACTCTACACACAGTGAAATGGAAGGAAAGAAAAATGCAACAATAAAGATAAATAAGGTTTGTTCAAATAGAGGCGCCTGGTGGCTCAGTTGGTTAAGCGTCTGACTTCAGCTCAGGTCATGATCTCACGGTTCGTTCGTGCGTTTGAGCCCCGTGTCAGCGCAGTGCCTGCTTGGGATCCTCTGCCTCTCTCCCTCCCTCCCTCTGTCTGTCTTCCTCTTTCTCTCTCTCTTTCTCTTTCTCTCAAAAATAAACTTAAAAAAAAATAAGATTTGTTCAAATAAAGAAAAATCTTTTTCTTAGATAATAACACTTCATGGTTGTTTAGTTCATAACTCTACCTCAGGTATATCAACATGTTTAAATTATAATTATTACTTATCATGGAGGTTTGTTGTTTGCTGTTTCACTAACTTCTTTTTACTCTTCTAGCCTCGAAGATCAAATCAGTGTACAAGTCAGTGCTTCAGAAATTTTTTCTCCAATATATTTTCTTCTAGTAATCACACTGGAGAATCTTCTTTTACCTGTAGAACTTACTGGTTAGTATTTTCTACTTTTAATGGATGCTTTTATACTTGATGTTTAATTGTTATAATTAACTTTTGGTGTTTAAGTTGTAGCTCAGTAAAGCTCATAAAGGCTTACCTTGTATTTTGTTTTTGTTTCTTTTGGAAAACAAATTAGTTCAAGGAAGGAGAATACCTATTATTTTGTGATCCTCTGTATTATGTGATGACTGCCTATAATATAGTGGGTTTTGTTTTCATTAATAATGAGTTATTCTACACAGGCTTTTTATATAATAGAGAAGTAAAGCTACTTGTTAAATTGTAATTAAGCAGACCCCTTTTAGAGTAGGTCCAGTCGTCTTTGAATCTGTAGTGACTGACGTGTAGATACTAAGTAGGTACTTAATGGAATTTGAAGATTAATTTGGGGTTTTAAAATCACTTAGCTTTGGTTGAAAGAAGAAGGCAGGTTAAGATTGTATGATTTAATTTTAGAGTGTGGCTCAAGGTACCACAGAAAACAGTCACATCTGAGTAGTCGTTTAAAAATCTGAACTATATCCATTTTTGGTTCCAGTAACTATACCTTCCACTATTTTTTCCTTTTGTTTTACAATTAATTTCAGATGGGAAACAGTTGCAGGTAGAGTTTTTGCTGGCACTGCTTGCTGCAGCTTTGATTCATGGGATAGAAAATAGTGTTGCTATTTTTTCTCTCAGTAATAAGGATATTATTCTAAACTGACTTTTAAAATATCCTGTCACCTAAGATATAAATTCACCATTATCTTTATGAATCAGATCAAAAATTTTACAGGAGTCAAATTCATTTTGAAGGTGTTTAGATAAAGGTACTTATTCTTTTAAATGTGGTTTATAATGCTAGTGCTATTCATGTTATTTACCCATTTGTAATCCTGAACTTAAATTTCTGGAGTTCTGATGAAGGTCTAAAATTTATCTTTTAGTACAGAATTTATAGAGGTCAATGAGATGAATGCATTGATTAGGGAGAAGAGACAGGAATTGGAATTGTCATGGTTTCCTGATACATCACCTGGGATTGGAAGGTAAAAAAAATTGTTTACCAAAGTGTTCACATGCTAACATGAGCACAAGATACCATCAATACTTAAGCACAGAGGTATCTTAATAGTTGTGTTTCTAAGAAAGTTTTATGCAAATTAAACTTGGTGTTTCAAATACCTAAAGAAGATTGCTATTTAAAGAACCCTTTTAAAAATACCCTTATTTGTTTAATAATAAATATTTTAATATTTATTTGAGTCATTGAAAAGGGAGAGCATCAAAATGATAAGATTCATTGTTAGTAATTGCATTCATATCTGTCATCCTTTTGTTTCCCCCATTCCAATCTTACCTTTGGGCTGTGAGTTGATGCATTGCTTTTGTCATGATATTTCCCTCTCTAAAAGAGTCTTCTCAATAACTATTTGATCAAGTCTTCATACTTTGTCCTGGCATTCTTGACTTCCCATAATATAGACCTTTCTTAGTTTAAGTCCTGAAGCTACTGTCACATTGCTAGGTGTATTATATATATACTTAATTCAAGTTTCCATGTAAAGATTAAAGTCCTTACCCGAGTTTTATATTCATTCCTGTAATGTTATAACTTTATCTTATATAACACTGCAGTATAGTTCTACATAGGACTTTCACCATCTAGATGGTGGTGGAGCATCAGTAGAAGTAAAAATAGGAAATCCAGATATATATAATATAAAATCTCAAAGTTGTATCTTTTTGTGTATGTATAAGTTGCACATTGTTTTTGAGGCTTTTCTCCACCTACTTCACAATCTCACCTTATACTGGATAAAGTAGTTTTTGTTAGGAGACCTGAACTGAACAAATACGAATCAGAAAAAAGCTGAGGGTTTGGATGCAGAAACTTAGGTCCATAGGAACACTGGGAGCTTAGGTTGTAAAACTTTATAATAAAGCAATAGAAATCAGTTCTTTTTAAAAATTATTTATTTTGATGTTTGTACTTTTGATACATTCTGTGAAACAAATCTAACAAAAAATATAACCATGTGTGTATGATATGCTTCAAATTCAAGTGATACCATTCTGTTTCCAAGTTTTGTTATTTATTCATGGATGGATTTCTCTTTAACCTTACTAATTCCATTAAAACCTTGATTTGATTAACTTGGATAAATTATCTCTTTGGTTGTCCAGAAAGGGAAGGGGGTGGGGCACAAGGGGCATGAAGGCACTTTCTGGTTGGTGGAAATGTCCTGTTTCTTGGTTTGGGGGGTGGTGGTGATGGTGGTTCCACAGATACACAGGTCATCAGAGTGTG
This sequence comes from Suricata suricatta, assembly GCF_006229205.1. NCBI lineage: Eukaryota > Metazoa > Chordata > Mammalia > Carnivora > Herpestidae > Suricata > Suricata suricatta. The sequence continues at coordinate 67,157,634 of NC_043709.1, forward strand.
CACTTAAAGTCTGTGCATTTTATTTATCTATGCATTTTATTATCCAAATTGATTATTATCTTTTAGAATAGAGAAGAAAAACTGAAAAAAAAAGAAAAAATATTACATTAAATTATTTAAACAAAAAACATATATATGAAGTTACCCTTCATCTCTTTTTGTCATTAGTTTATCAGAAAAAACATGCTTTTAAAAAGTTTCTGTTCCCCACAAGTGCCCTCCTAGGGAAGAGCACTGGGTGTTATATGGGAACCAATTTGACAATAAACTATTAAATAAATAAATAAAATAAAATAAAATCAGAGCATAAATATAAAAAAAATAAATAAAACTTAATCATTAATAACAGTTGCCAAATTTGATTGATCTCTAATTCAGCTATAATACATTAACAGTCTAGTTCTGAGAGCATAGCATTTAATCATGTGCCATTATTTTAAAAAGATTTGTGTTAAATTTTTTAAAAGATTACTTTGCTATAAAATATAGTCACATGGGAATTAAAAAAATAAATAAAAAGTTTTTGTTTGTAGCCAACTGGCAGCCATATTTGAACAATGAGTAACCTTGAATTCACATTGTTAGCTATTTTGGCAAAAAATAATTTAAATACACTGTATTTTAAAGTTGCTAGCCTCATTTGGAAAAATTAATAATTTTAAATGGTATGATTTTTTTAAGACATTTAAACAAAAAATGTCTTTGTTTTGTTTTGACTTTTCAGAATTGGTTTTATACCCTGGAATATTGAAACACAAGTGCTTCCTCTCATCTCTTCTGTGTTGCCAAGAACTATTTTCCCAACAAGTACCATATCTGTAGAAAATTTTGGTAAAGTTTGTGAAATGTTCTTCTAGTTTTTAAAAAATTATTAGCTTTTTTCACTATCCTAAAAAAGTGAGTAAAAATAAAATATAGGTAGGAAGTTTTATGTATTTCTGTCACTATTTAGACAGGGACTTGACTTCTAAGATGTTCCAGGTAGAATTTTTTTTTTTTTTTTTTTTTTTTACTTTAAGAAATTATATCTTCAATACTTTGAGGAACTGGTTAGAAGTCTCCTTTCTGTTTAGGGCTTCAGTGTCTAAAATGTACATCTTTAGAAGTTACATCTGCTATTAATTATGAACAAACAGTTTCAGTCTTTATATATTTGTGGATGACTTGTTTGCTCTTGCATTTTGCCTACGTAATACCAAGATGGTAGATATCACACCAAACATAATTTCTCCCCCCCCATAAAGCATCCACATGAATTCAAATCTTGTGATAACTTATTTCCATAGCATTGAAAGAACCAGATAAATACCTGCTGTTAACTTAGATGTTAGTAGCTATTCATAATTTGATTCACAAGTATATTTTGTTTCACTCTATTATAGACATTATTTTATGCTAACATAAGCTGAAGCCAAACTATTATCATTTTATTGAAACAAACTTATTTCTTACTTTAAAAAAATATATATCATTAGGTACCTCTTGCAAGGGATATGCATTAGCATATACTCAAGAAGGAGAAGAGAAGAAGCAAACTTCTGGTACATCAAACACCAGAGGATCAAGACGAAAACCTGCAGCAACAACTCCTACAAGGAGATCTACACGAAACACGAGAGCTGAAACAGTCAGTCAGTCCCAGAAATCCCCAGTATCAAATACTTCTGGGTGTGATGCCCCAGATAACAACAATCCATCTGTAAGTGTTTCCTCTCCCGCTGTGTCAGAAAAGCAAACAAGACAGGCTCCAAAACGGAAGTCTGTAAGAAGAGGAAGAAAACCACCTTTATTAAAAAAGAAACTTCGGAGCTCTATACCTCCCCCTGAAAAATCATCTTCCAGTGATTCAGTAGATGAAGAAACAGCAGAATCTGACACACCACCTGTGTTAGAGAAAGAGCACCAATCAGATGCAGAAAGTAGTAACAGTTGTACTGTGCAGGCAGGTGTTGAAAAGGAGTCTGCTAATGACTTGAGAAGTTGCAGTGAACAGGCAGAAGATTGTGAGGAACATACTGAGACCCATGATACAGAGAAAGCAATAGAATCTTTATATTCTGAGTCTCATACCGAAGATCTTCCTTTACTAGTTGGAGAGGAAGAGGATATTCAAAAAGTTGAGGATACAGGTATAGAGGTGAATGTTTTATGTTTAGAAAGCGAGACTCCTAAAAATATTTCTGGAAGAGGAGATAATTCATTAGAAAATCAAGATCAAACATCTAGACCTTCAGAATCTGAGGTAAAAGCAGACAGATGTACAGATCATCCTTCAGATGATTTTCCTACATGTTCAGGATCTGAAATTGAAGTATACCAACCTGTACCAAGCTTGGGTGAGTTACCAGAGAAAACAGAGTCAGTGGTTAATGAAGAAGAAGTTATGGAAAGTCCTATAGTAGAAATTGTTGATCATAAAGATTCAACAGTAAAAACAGAACAGCTTGTAGGCAGCCCTAAATTAGAGTCTTCTGAGGGTAGAATTGTACAGATAGTGAACAAAAAATCCATAGAGGGCTCAGAAGTTCAATTGCTTGGGCATGTTGAAACTGAAGATGTAGAAATAATTGCAACACGTAAGACTTCAGAGGATGAAAATTTAAACAGTATTCAAGACTCTGAAAATAATTTATTAAAAAGTAATCTTAACACCAAATTGGACAAATCTTTAGAAGAAAAGACTGAATCTCCTGTTGAAAATTCCAGATCTACAGAATTGCCTAACAAACACACTGAACAAACTCAGAAGCATTTTAATGAAGACAACAATGAAATGATACCTATGGAGTGTGATTCATTTTGCAGTGACCAGAATGAATCTGAAATTGAACCTTCTGTAAATGCTGATACCACACAGTTGAATGAGAATTCTGTGGAGTACAGTTCTCAAAATAATATGCCATCTTCTGATCCTGCAAATGGAAAGGTTGAAACTGTATGTCCACCATCTGAAAGCCCAATAGATGTGATGGAGAAAGCCAAAAAGCCTCGTACCCGAAGATCTAGATTTCATTCCCCATCTACAACTTGGTCTCCCAACAGAGATACAGCACGAGAAAAGAAGAGGTCTCAGTCTCCATCTCCCAAAAGAGAAACTGGAAAAGAAAACAGGAAGTCTCGATCACCATCTCCCAAGAAAGAATCTGCAAGAGGACGTAGAAAATCTCGTTCTCAGTCCCCAAAACAGGATATGGCAAAAGAAAGGAGACGATCTCAGTCTCGATCTCCAAAAAGAGATAGCACAAAGGAAGGCAAAAGATCTGCATCACTCTCCCCCAAAAGAGACACTTCTAGAGAAAACAGAAGATCTCAGTCAAGAGTCAAAGATTCCTCCCCAAAAGACAAATCCAGGTCTCGGAGCAGAGAAAGGGAAAGTGATAGAGATGGGTCACGGAGAGATCGAGATCGAGAAAGAAGAACCAGGAGATGGTCTAGGTCCAGATCTCGTTCAAGGTCACCATCAAGATCTAGAACCAAAATTAAGAGTTCATCATTCGGTAGAAATGACAGAGACACTTACTCTCCTCGGTGGAAGGAAAGATGGGCAAATGATGGTTGGAGATGTCCACGAGGAAATGATCGGTACAGAAAGAATGATCCAGAGAAACAGAATGAAAATTCAAGAAAAGAAAAAAATGACATCGGTCCAGATGCTGAGGATCCCAAATCTGCTGACAAACATAGAAATGACTGTCCCAGTTGGGTAACAGAAAAAATAAATTCTGGGCCTGATCCAAGGACCAGAAATCCAGAAAAGTTAAAAGATTCTCACTGGGAAGAAAACAGAAATGAAAATTCAGGGAATTCTTGGAATAAAAACTTTGGCTCTGGTTGGATGTCTAACCGTGGTAGAGGTAACCGTGGCAGAGGCACTTACAGAGGTGGTTTTGCCTATACGGATCAAAGTGAAAATCGGTGGCAGAACCGAAAACCCCTCTCAGGGAATTCAAATAGTTCAGGAAATGAGTCTTTCAAGTTTGTGGAACAGCAGCCCTATAAACGGAAAAATGAGCAAGAGTTCTCATTTGATACACCAGCAGATAGATCTGGGTGGACATCTGCATCTAGCTGGGCTGTGAGAAAGACTTTGCCAGCAGATGTACAAAACTATTACTCAAGACGAGGGAGGAATTCTTCAGGTTCACAGTCTGGATGGATGAGACAAGAAGAGGAACCAACTGAACAAGGTAACATCTCTATTTAGCAACACTTTTATTTGAGTAAAGGGATTATAAATTTAAAACTTTATATATATGAATTGTAATGATCTGTACTTCATTTTATAATGTTAAATCCCATTTAACAAGTCACTTTGCACTATATAAGTATATACATATATATCAGAATACATATATATGAGTATATGTACACGTATCAGTATTTACTGCCTTTTTCACTGCCCCTTCCCTCCAACCTTGTCAAAGGCTTAACTAGTTTAAGTACAGTTTGCTACAATAGAAGAACTTGGGAGTTTTTTATTTAAATTCAAGTTAGTTAATATATAGTGTGGTATTGGTTTTCAGGAATAGAATTTAGTGATTCATCACTTATATACAATATTCAGTGTTCATCATAAGTGCCCTCCTTAATACCCATCGCCCACTTAGTCCATCTCCCCACCCAACACCCCTCTAGCACCCTAAGTTTGTTCTTTGTATTTAAGAGTTTCTTAATGGGGGGGGGCACCTGGGTGTTTCAGTTTGTTAAGCATCTGACTTCGGCTCAGGACATGATCTCATGGCTCATGAGTTTGAGCCCCACGTCAGGCTCTGTGCTGACAGCTCAGAGCCTGGAGCCTGCTTCAGAGTCTGTCTCCCTTTCTCTATTAAAGTCTTTTATGGTTTTCCTCCCTTTCTGTTTTTATCTTATTTTTCCTTCCCTCTCCCTGTGTTTATATGTTTTGTTTCTTAAATACCACATATAAGTGAAATCATACAATATTTGTCTTTTTCTGGCTCATTTTGCTTAACAATACTGTACAGTTTCATCCACATTATTGCAAAATGACAAGATTTCACTCTTTTTGTTTGCTGAGTAATCTGTCCATTCCAGATCAAACTGAGGATTGCTGGAGGGGTGTTAGCTGGAGAGATGGGCTAAATGGCTGATGGGTATTAAGGAGGGCACTTGTGATAAGCGCTGGATGCTCTATATAAGTGATGAATCATTAAATTCAATTCCTTCTTGATCCACTCATCAGTGGATGGACATTTAGGCTCTTTCCATAATTTGCCTATTGTTGGTAGCGCTGCTATAAATATTGGGGCGCATGTGCCCCTTCAGATGGGCATTTTTGTCTCCCTTGGATAAGAACCCAGTAGTGCAGTTGTGGTCATAGGCTAGTTCTATTTTTAACTTTTTGAGGAACCTCCATACTGTTTTCCAGAGTGGCTGCACCGGTTTGCATTCCCACCAACAGTTCAAAAGGATACCCCTTTTCTCCGCATCCTCACCAATATCTATTGTTTCCTGAGTTGTTAATTTTAGCCATTCTGACAGGTGTGAGGGTACATCTCACTGTGGTTTTGGTTTGTTTCTCTGAAGATGAATGACGTTGAGCATCATTTCATGTGTCTGTTTGCCATCTGGATGACTTCTTTGGAGTGAAGTCTGATTGTGTCCTCTGCTCATTTCTTCACTGGATTAATTATTTTTTGGGTGTTGAGTTTGATAAGTTCTTTATAGATTTTAGATACTAGCCATTTGGAAATATCTTCTCCCATTAGTTTTTTGACTCTTTCCTTCATGGTCCAGGATAGCTTTATCTTTATAAAGTCCCATTAGTTCATTTTTGTTTTTGTTTCCCTGGCCTTGGATAACATATCAAGCAAGAAGTTGCTCTGACTGTGTTCTCCTGTAGGATTTTGATGGTTTCCTGTCTCCCATTTAGGTCTTTCATCTATTTTGAATTTATTTTTGTATATAGTGCAAGAATATGGTCCAGTTTCATTCTTTTGCATGTTGCTGTCTAGTTTTCCCAACACCATTTGTTGAAGAAACCATCTTTTTCCATTAGATGTGCTTTTCTGTTTTGTTGAAAATTAGTTGACCATATTAGTTATGAATCCATTTCAGGTTTTCTGCCCCATTGATCTATGTGTGTGTTTTTGTGCCAGTGATGATTGCTGCTTTGTAAAACAGCTTAAAATCCAGAACTGTGATGCCTCCTGCTTTGCTTTGCTTTTTTTCCAGATTGCTTTGGCTATTGGGGTCTTTTCTGGTTCCATACAAATTTTAGAATTCTTTGTTCTAACTCTGTAAGAAATGCTTGTATTTTGTTAGGGACTGCATTAAATGTGTAGATTACTTTGGGTAGCATTGACATTTTAACAATATTTATTCTTTCAATCCACGAGCATGGAATGTTTTTCCATTTTGTCTCTTCAGTTTGTTTCATATGTGTTTTATAGTTTTTAAGGTACAGATCTTTTACCTTAAGTTTATTTCTTTTCTTTTCCTTTTTTAATGTTTGTTTATTATTGAGAGACAGAGCCACAGCATGAGCATGGGAGAGGCAGAGAGAGGGGGAGACGGAGAATCCGAAGGAGGCTCCAGGCTCTGAGCTCTCAGCACAGGGCCCAACGTGGGGCTCAAACTCACAAACCACGACCTCATGACCTGAGCCAAAGTCAGACCCTTAACCTACTAAGCCACCCAGGCGCCTCTGGTTAAGTTTATTTCTGTGTATCTTACGGGTTTTGGTGCAGTTGTAAATGGGATCGATTCCTTGATTTCTCTTTCTGCTGCTTCATTATTGGTGTATAGAAATGCAACAGATTTCTCTACATCGATTTGATATCCTGTGACTTTGCCCAATTCATGTATTGGTTCTGAGCATTATTTGGAGGGGTCTTTTTGGTTTTCTACATAAGAGTATCATGTCGTCTGCAAATAGTGAAAGTTTGACTTCTTCTTGCCAATGTGGATGCCTTTTATTTTTGTTGTCTGGTTGCTGAGGCTCGGACTTCTGGTACTCTGTTGAACAATAGTGGTGAGAATGGACATCCCTGTCATGTTCCTGACCTTAGGAGAAAAGCCCCATTTTTCCCCATTGAGGGTGATATTAGCTGTGGGTCTTTCATATGTGGGTTTTATGATGTTGAGGTATGTTCCTACTATCCCTGCTTTGTTGAGGGTTTTTATCAAGAATGGATGCTGTGTTTTGTCAAATGGTTTTTCTGCATCTATTGAGAGGATCAGTTGGTTCTTATCCTTTATTAATGTGGTGAATCATGTTGATTGATTTGCGAATATTGAACTACTCCAGCCCAGGAAGAAATCCCACTTGACTGTGGTGAATAATTCTTTTACTATACTGTTGGATTCAATTTGCTAGTATCTTATTGAGAATTTTTACATCCATGTTCATCAGGAATATTGGCCTGTAATTCTCCGTTTCAGTGGGGTCTTTGTCTGGATTTGAAATTTGAAATCAAGGTAATGCTAGCCTCATAGAATGAATTTGGAAGTTTTGGTTTTTTTTTTTTTTTTTGAACAGTTTCAGAAGAATAACTATTAACTCTTCTTTAAATGTTTGGTAGAATTCCCCTGGGAAGCCATCCGGTCTTGGACCCTTCTTGTTAGGAGATTTTCAATTACTGTTTCAATGTTTTTGCTGGTTATTGGTCTGTTCAGATTTTCTATTTCTTCTTGTTTCATTTTGATAGTTTAGTTTCTAGAAATTTATCCATTTCTTCCAGATTGCCCAGTATGTTGGCTTATAATTGCTTATAATATTCTCTTGTAATTATGTTTCTGGAGTGTTGGCTGTGATCGCTCCTCTTTCATGGTTTTATTTATCTCGGTCCTTTCTCTTTTTGATAAATGTGCGTAGGTGTTATCAATTTTGCTACTTCTTTCAAGAAACCTACTCCTAGTTTCATTGATATGATATTTTTTTGGTTTCTATATCATTTATTTTTGCTCTAATCTTTATAATTACTCTTAGAATTTGGGATGTTGTGCAAGATTTAACTTTGATAGCTTTGAGAGAGAGAAGGTGAGCAAGTAGGGGGAGGGGGAGAGAGAAAGGGAGAGAGACAATCCCAAGCAGGCTCTGTGCTGTCAGAGTAGAGCCCAACATGGGGCTCAATCCCATGAACCATGAGATCACGACCTGAGTTGAAACCAAGAGTCAGATGCTTAACTGACTGAGCCTCCCAGGTATTCTAACTTTGATTTCTTTTATTTCAAATGTGCACACTTGAATTTTTGTGATCATTATTCTCATATGAATAAGTTAGTCTAATGATTTATCTTTCTTTGGCTTTTCTTATTAGGAACATTGCAAGAAAAATGCTTTGTTAAAGATAAATAAATGATTCATCTTCTAATTTAGTAACCTAATTAAATTTTGTATGATTACTTCTTTAGTACATTTCTTGAGGTACTGATTCTTTGGTAATGTTGAGAGATGCTATTATGTTAACGTGCTCTTAATTTTAGTTGAATGTTTTTTGTAACCAGCCCACATTATGTAGAAATGATACGATGAAACTAAATGATTGGAGATTGGCTTAGGTGTTCTGAGTCTGTTCATTGCTCTTTAATTTTATTATAACCAGTGGTTTTTTGCTTCTCTAAAGAACTTTTAACATTTTTTTTATTACAAGCCTTTTTTCTTTTGATAGATTCTAACCTAAAAGACCAAACAAACCAGCATGGAGATGGTTCTCAGCTACCTATAAATATGATGCAACAACAAATGAATGTAATGCAGCAACAAATGACTGCGCAGCCGCCGCCTATGAATATCTTTCCATATCCAGTGGGTGTTCATGCTCCTCTGATGAACATCCAGCGCAATCCATTTAACATTCATCCTCCGCTACCCATGCATCTGCACACGGGTGTGCCTCTCATGCAGGTAGCTGCTCCTACCAGTGTATCTCAGGGACTGCCGCCGCCACCACCCCCCCCCCCACCATCCCAACAAGTCAGCTACATTGCTTCACAGCCAGACGGAAAGCAACTGCAGGTATGTTTTTAGCATCTAAAGTTCAACCAGCGTAGCTGCTATAAGAATTTAACTGTTAGCGACATGTTCAGAAGAGGGCTTCCCAGCATCCCCAGACACTTATTTATTTGATTAGGTTTATGGTAAACCTTCAGAGCCCCTCTTCACTGTCCTTCCTCAAACCTCCCACTCCTCAAATAAGAAAGTGTGAATTGGATGCATATTATTGAACTTAAGCTACATATATGTGATTATGTCCAAACAGGTGTGTTTTTTCGGGTTAAGACAAAATTTTGAGCCAAATTAGAATCAAATGGTGGGTGCTTTAAAATAATTCTTGAATTTACTGGACTTTTCAGGGGGTGGGAGCTTGTGATTCTATGGTCTTGTTGGGACAGACTTCAGAGAAAGCTGTTCATTGTCCATTACCATCTGTATTTCATGTTCACAAGTTTACTGTGTTCAAAAAAAAGTACATCTGAGGCATATAGGAATTCGAATAATAGTTTGTGAACATTGTGTTCCTTATAGTTCTGTGCCTGCATTTCACAAATTCTAGACTTCTGATAGAAGTGTGTAATTGGAAGAAAAGGGGGATCTGGTTCTAGAATTTGGGACCTCCTATCTTTTTCTGTTGTCAGCCCTCTGCAAGCTATTTGACTTCACTGTCTCCTTTTTTCCCATCTATAAAGTGGGGGCACAGACTTTAGTTAATTTTCAAAAAGAGCCTTTCGGGAAAAATAACTGTTCTTTAAGTGCTTTTTTTTTTTTTTTTTGCTGATTTTAGTGTTGCTGTCAGAACACTACAAGTCACATGTGTAATGTAAAAGTCACTTGTCATATTTACATAGATCGCTGTTTAAGAATGTTACTTACTTTTCTTCAGGGTCCTTTAGATATATAGGACCTCAAATACAAAGTTTTCTTAAGTACTACGGTTGACTCACTTTGAATTTTTTTGTTATTTCTAATATATGACTAAAAGAATACAGTAATTCATTAACTGATGATAACTCTTTAAAACAGGGTATTCCTAGTGCTTCTCATGTAAGTAATAACATGAGTACACCAGTCTTGCCTGCTCCGACAGCAGCCCCAGGAAATTTGGGAACAGTTCAGGGACCAAGTTCTGGTAATACTTCATCATCAAGTCACAGCAAAGCCTCTAATGCTGCTGTAAAATTGACAGAAAGCAAAGTAAGTGTTACAGTGGAAGCCAGCGCAGATAGCTCGAAGACAGACAAGGCAAGTCCAAGGTTGAGAGCAACCTACATAATTCTGTATATGCTAAAGATGAAAAAATTATGTATTGTATTTACTGTTGATAGTCTTGAATTCTAATGCTGTTTGGAGGGCTCTCTCTAGACATGTTGATGCCCAGTGAGTTACTGGTAATATTTCATAATTATTTTTAAAAATGTTTGGTATGTGTGTTAATATCTTGTATTCATGACATACATGAATATGAAATATGAAGTTACTTGCAGTAATGTAAAAGTGAGGTTTTTAATTTCATATTTTTAAAGAAATTTTTTGAAAGTATGTGGGTAGATCATAATTATACTTTTTCCTCTTACCAGAAATTACAAATCCAAGAAAAAGCAGCACAGGAGGTAAAATTGGCCATTAAGCCATTTTACCAAAATAAAGATATCACCAAGGAAGAATATAAAGAGATTGTACGGAAAGCAGTAGATAAAGTAAGTTCTACTTATAAGTTATATAGGTATTGTTTTGAATCATCTCTATTTTAATAAAGGAATGCTTGAATCTAATTAAAATAATAAGCACTAACTTCTAATTCTGGTCTGTTTTTTTGCCTTTCCAGTAAGTTCATATGAGATATAGAACATATAAAAATGTCTGATTATCTCTTTGGAGTTGGTTTTCACAAATCTTTCCATTTTGCTTTAATCCTTTTTAGTATATGAGAAAAATATTCCCATTCCTTTTTTCGTAGGTTTGTCATAGTAAAAGTGGAGAAGTAAATTCTACTAAGGTGGCAAATCTGGTTAAAGCCTATGTAGACAAATACAAATACTCACGGAAGGGAAGCCAAAAGAAAGCTCTGGAAGAACCCGTGTCTACCGAAAAAAACATAGGTTGAAATGGGGAGCACTGTACAGGACACTATCAAGATATCTGCAAAGTGCAATTTCAACATGTACCTTTAACTGAAAATCCTACATAACTGTGATTGAAATTTGGTTTTGATAAAATTATTTTTTTTAATGTAGAATATAAGGTTTTGTTCTAAATATAGTTCTGCACTGCAACTTCTTTATCCTTTCCTCCCGAAAATAAAAGCAAATTCGAGGGAAAGTAAAGGGGTTAAGGGAGTGTGCATTTTTACTAGGACTATTATAGTGTGGATACTGGAAGATGTACAGCTTTTTGATTTGAATAATGGAGTGCATAAATTAGAGTCTTCGAAGTGCACTGGTTTTGGAAGAGATATATATATAACACGTTTATTCTGTCAGGCTCAAAATGAAGTATGATCTTTATGATTTTTCCCTCTATAGAAAAATAATGTATTATCATGAAGAATATTTCTAATAACAGAATATACCAATTGCAGGGTTCCTAATGTGTATTTTTAAAACACACATCTGAATAAATTGCTTAGATAGAAAACAGATTATCACATGAGTAAAATTCAGTGTTCAAAACTTTGGAACACTGTTACTGTATCACCAAATAAAGGTTATGCTGCTTGTTTTTCTTTTGTGCCTTTATTCCCCCCCAATTGAAATGAAGCAGTTTTACAACTTTACAAAGTTGCTAGATTTACAACTTTGGGAGGCTAAAACTCTGTTGAATTTAAAGTGTTGACTTTATAAAAATTACGTTCTTTCATGATTATCTTCTACCTGCCAGAGAAATGATAAATTATTTGTGCCAACTGGAGAATTGCAGTTGAGTGGTGACCCTCCCTTGCTTGGGATGGAGGTAGAATTATGAGACGCACTTCAGTGGCTTTCACTGGCTCGTCTGTCTAATCGCTGATGAATTTCTTTTCACACTTGAGAAATAGCCAAGTGCTTTACAGTGAATAAAAGTGTTAATTAGGGGACCGTATGGTGGCCATTAACCATGTTGCAAAATTCTAGACATTAAAACCTGGGTTTTGGAAAGGGAGAGGACTTAAAATAATGGAGTCTTGGCTAGGCTTTCAGGGATTAGGGATTTGATTGTCTTTTTTAAAATACTAGAATATGTCAGTTTTATAAAAGGTAAGTTCAGAATGTTAGAGAGCCACTATTTTAATTGGCATCTTAGAAGAAAAAATGGGTTGTCCGTGATAAACTTTCATTCAAAAATTTTCAATAGATACCAAATAACAAAAGCTGTTCAGATAAGACGTTAATGGCTCAGAAGGATAAATGCATCAGTGAGACAGAACGACCCTATTGTTGGCTGAACTAGAGAGCAGTGCTCTGTAGAACTGTGCTTTTCTGAAGTAAAAAAGATGTTTCTCAAGTTTATGTGCATAATACTTTCTTGGTGCTAGCTTTGATAAGGCAAATATTTTGAATTGTTGGCCCCAATAATGATTGTGCTAGTTCATAATCTTTATTAGATTAAGAGTGTAATTCCAAAATGTGTTAGAAATATTTCCAAGCAGTTCTTGATCTTTATTCTGCATTTCTGGGCATTTGTAATATGGTATTCTACTGATTTATATATATATTTTTAATTAAAGTTTGTGTTTAGATAAGAAGGGGAAAGAAGTTAGGAGTATATTTCTTCTAATAAAATATTAAGACTGTTTTAAATATCAACACACACCTCCTCATTTGTTTTGATCTCTAGAAGCAATTGTTGTGAACATTCAATCTATTTTCAGTTAAAGCTGGTTCACACTCTGAAAATTTTGTAGCAGATTGCCTAAGATGATTAATCACACAGTACATACTTTTCCTACATTTCCTTTCAGTGATGTTTGAGAATACAGTTACATTTTAAAATTTGCTTTATACCATTTAAAAGTTGTGAAGAAACACTAGGTGGTATGATGGTCAGGAGTTCAAGTCTCACATCTCTGGTAGCGGTGCCATGAATTATGTCCACCTGTTTTGAAAATAAAAAGTGTGTATTTCATATCTGCTTGGGGTACTTGGTTAGACTGCATTTAAAATGCTAATGAAGAATGTTACGGGATTAGAATTCAAACTTTTAAAACTTAAAATACCTAAGAATGTATTAAAAAGTGCATGCTTTATATAAAAAAATAACAATGCTTTAACATTCCCCATTCTTGCTCTTTTCAGAAATCTACATTAATTTTGCATGTGCACAAACTGAATCAAAAACATTTTGTGGGGTTATAAATTTCTTGTTATTTATTAAGATTCAGTATTAACTTGACCTTTGAAACCTTGGTCCCATTAACTTACTAGTCACATTGACCAATGTTTTAGGCTATAGTGATGCCTAGAATTTTGATTAAAAGTAGTTACTTATTATTTTAACATTCCAGAAGTTTTGTGATTTTTTTTTTCCTGGTTACCACATTTTCTCCATTATCTTCCAATAAATGGCCACAGTGTGTACTGTTTGACTGTTCCATCCAAAAGATGCAGCTTCGGAAGCACAGTGGTTGCCGCGTGGTCCACGAGGCCGTGTTTGTAGTGCGAGGATGGAGTTCTGTCTACTGCGAGGATACTCTTACAACAGATGTGTAGGATGTAATATTTTCTAATAAATGCTTTTGATAAACAAAGAAGTGTCTTTAACATTTTATTGTTACGATTCCTGGGAAATGGTGACCCTTGCCTCATTATAACTTTCCAAACACGTGTTGAATTATTTTTTGTATTTGTACCAACATAACTGGCATCATAGTTAAATTAATTAGTAAGTTGTAAAGCAAGCTTAGAGTTAGCCATAAGCATATATTTTAATAGCATTTCTAATTACAAAATCATTGTTGGAAAGTAGGAAAGCTTTATTTTAAAAAATGTGTAGAAGAAGGAAGAAATGTAAAAATAAGAAAAATCACCTGTAATCCTACCATTTAAAGGTAACAATGCTAATCAAACTGCCCAGAACTATGTTGTAACTTACCCTTTTCACTTAATGATGTACTTAGAAGTTTCCATCTTAATAAAAATTCTTACAGCATGATGTTTAATGGCTACATAGTATTCTATTACATATGGTACTGTTACTTTTAAAAAAATGTTTAATGTTTTTAATTTATTTTTGAGAGGGAAAAGGAGACAGAGTCCGAAATAGACTCCAGGCCCTGAGCTGTCAGCACAGAGCCTGAGGCAGGGTCTGAATCCACGAGCCACGAGATCATGACCTGAGGCAAAGTTGGACCCTTAACCAAATGAGCCGCTCAGGTGCCCTCTTCATTGCCTTTTTAACAGCACTTCATAGTCCTGTCCTGGGGGTATTAAGCTTTTAATATTGAAGCCATCTTTCATGCATTTTCAATTCTCATCCCGCCTCCATTCTCTCAAACAACTGCAGTTACCTCTGTATCAAACTGGAATTCCTTTGCAGTAAAATCCAACTCTAGTTCCCAGAGCCTTGCCATCTGAACAGATCTTTTAAAGTCCCAACTATTGACTTAGATTCTTCAGTGTAGACACTAAAGACTGATCTTCTGAGAGCACAGCTTCAGTCATATTCTACATCACTCAGCATACGGTGCCCACCTCGTGTCTGTTACACACTAGGGAAGAGTGAGAAAAACCATACTCTTTCTACTCACAGAGCTACATAATGTGGAAAGAACAGCTACCTATTTATATAACTAATAAAGAATGTCAGGACTATAAGGTGATCCAAAAATCTGAGCGGGTAATTGGACTTAACAGTGATCAGTGAGAATCCCTGGGAGAAAAGCACTTAAGAGCTAAAGATAAGAACTAAGCAAGGAGAAAAGAGCTGGCAGAGGATACAGGTGCAAATGGCCTGAAGCCTCAAAGTGTGGCGACCCCAAGCGTAAACCGGCTAGAGTGAAGACTGGTGGGAACTTCCTGGGGCAGTACATTTGGTAAAGAAAACCTTTTGAAATCTTTCAAGCAGGAGGGGTTTGATATGGGCAGATTTGCATTTTGAGAGATTACTTTGCTCATAATCTTTCAGTGGCTTAAAAGTGGTTAATAAACATGAAAAAGTGTTCAACTTCACAGTTAAATAATGTTATAAATATTCTTTTATTAAATTGATATATCCTGGCAAGAGTGCCATGAGGAAATAGACTGGTTGGAATTTGTACAATTTTTCTTTCTAAAAGGCAACTTGCAAAAAAGTATAGTCTTAAAAGTGCCGTATCCTTTTTCGATAATGATAAAAACATAGTGGTTCACATAGTCCTTTATAGTATTTAACAGGAAAATTGAAAGGGATGGTTAATCTCTGGTTCATATGAAGATGTATTTTACAGCTGTTGAAAATGTAAATGTTTTCAGGGGAAAAAATTACATTAAATGGAGAAAAAAAATAGGTCACAAACTGCAGTTGACACTTCAACAGTGAGGGGACCAGGACTCCAGCCAACCCTGTGGAGTCCAAAATCCCTGTAGAGTTTGTGACTCTCCAAATACTTCACTGCTAACAGCCTGCAGTTGACTGAAAGTCTTACCAACAACAAAGGAAACATATATTTTGTATGTTATATGTATTATACACTGTATTTTTACAATAATGTTAAGTTGGAGAAAAGAAAATGTTACAATCTGTAAGGAAGAGAAAATCCATTTATAGTACTGTATCACATTTATTAAAAGAAAAAAATTTGTGTATGAATGGACTTGTATAGTCCAAACCCATGTTACTTAAGGGCCAACTGTATTCATAGTATTCCACCTTAATTTTTTTAGGCAAAAAAATATAGATTATTAATATGAGTTATTTCTGAGTAGCAAAAGGTCTTTTTAAATGCTTTTCTTTAGTTTCACAAGTTTACTACAGTGAACAGAGCTGTATGATCAGAAAGAACTGGAGGAAATTGCAGTCCTCCGTGCTTGGGACCTGGCAGCGGGGGAATGGGCAGGAGGCTTTGCTCTAGGCTGCGGAGCTCCCAACTTCCCATTTAGAACTGGCCTGAACGCCTGGCATAGGTCTTGGATGGTCCCCAGTGGGGAGCACTGGCTCCTGTGGTAGCCGAGGGCTGCTAATCTGTGAGGAGTCGGCACCCACTGGCTTTATGGGCCGAGACATTCCTTAGTCATAAAGAAGTGGACTTCCCAAACCATAACTAACTTGGGCATATTTCTCCCAATCCTGTGATCACTAGAGAAGGTAATCCACTTACAGTTAGTAGAGGTCTTGGTTTTCAAAGCTCACAGAGAACTGAGGCATAGCTTTTTGTGCCCGAGTGATGCTGAGTATGTTACTAAACCTCTGAGCCACAGTGGCCTATATAAGGTTTTGCTGTCTACTTACCTAGCAGATAAGTGAGATCATAGACGGGAAAGTCATAATTTCCTATGTATTTACTTGGGAGAATTTCTGCTCTATAATCCAAACTGGTATGGCCACTGTCTCATCCTGGATAAGGATGGACATACAACTTACTTGTACAGTGCTTTGTAATCTAGTTGCATATTCAGGGCCACCGAGGGCTTAAAAATAAAAAGGGTCCAAAAACAATACACAGAGACTTACAGGAAGATGGTGGAATAGGAAGGTCCTCCTGTTCAATGGATACAAGCAGGTAACGTGCACGTCAGTGTAAACAGCCCAGATGACCAAGGACTGGCGGAACACACCCACAGCTAAATGCAGGTAGGAGGCCAACATCAAAGAAGGTAGGAAAGGGGGAGATAACCGTGGGGAGCTAAACTGCTCTCAGAGCAGGTGCCAGAAGGAAAGGTAACTGAGACTTGAAGAACAAAAGAGCTGACTGGTACTATTTCCCTCCCCTGTCCTGTCCCCTGTCCCCATGGACACCTGTGGGAAGCAGTGCAGCACAGCACCCTCCCCAACTTGCTAACTGCACTTGCCCCTGCCTTCTGCAGACACATCCCTTCCAGTCTGGCTTCTAGGTCTCCCACAGCAGGCCTATGCAAACCTTCCTGACACTGCCATGGCCCACACCCGGGTCTTGGGTCCGCCCACCCCACTCAATCCCCCAGGCTTGGTTCCTGGCAATTCCAGATCCCCTCTTGCAGCAGACCTGCAGGCACCTTGCTAACACTGTGCCCTGTCCCTGTGCTCTGTGGATCTGCCTCCTGTAATATGCCCTTGGCCAGAGCCCACCCAGAGTACCGCCAAGAGCCTGGCAGTGTGCAAGCAGCCTCCACCAGGGCCAGCACCACTTCCAAAGTGACTCCGGCTCTGGGGAGAGGGGATTCTAAGCACCAGTCCCAGCGCGCAGCTCCAACAATGGGCTGGGGGCAGACATCTGGTCTGACTTTAGGCCCTGCCCACCCTTGAAAGCTTCTCAGGGGACAACAAAGAAAGCACCCTGCAGTTTGGTGCTACTGCATCTCTGGCAAACACCTGGTCTGACTCAACTCAAGCATAAGGTGGCCCCAGACTAGCCCACTAACAACACAAGGGCCAGACCCTGCCTGCACAGACAGAACAAGGGAAAAGTGGCTCATCCACGCCACCGGGGTGCATGCAGCAGACATAAGAGATCTCCTTAAGTGCCCACTCCTGACGGACAGAGGACATTGCACTGCAGGGCACTGAAGAACCTCTTCTTCATAAGGCCACTACTTTAAAGAGCAGGACACATAGCTGAGTTTCCTAATACACAGAAACAGACATGGACAATTAGACAAACTGAGGAAACAGAGGACTATGTCCCAAATGAAAGAACAGGACAAAACCACAGCAAGAGAGCTAAATGAAACCAAGATAAAGTCATATGCCTGATAGAGAATTTAAAGTATGGTCACAAAGATACTGGACTTCAGAAAAGAGTGAAGGACTTCAGTGAGACCCTTAACAAAGAGGTAGAAAATAAAAAGAACCACTCAGTGACGAGGAATTCAATTTAAAAAATTAAAACTATACTAATGGGAATAAATGTAGACCAAAGGAAACAGACAAATGGATCAGTGACCTGAAGAACAGAGTAGGAGAAAGCAATCAGGCTGAATAGGAGAGAGAAAAAATAATACTAAAACATAAAAATTGATTTAGGGAACTTAGCTACTCATCATGTGTCCTAACATCTCATTATATGGATCCCAGAAGGAGAAGAGAGAGAAAAGGGGGCAGACAATGTAATTCCCCCTTTCTGGGGAAAGAAACAGAAATCCATATCTAGGAGGCACAGAGATCCCTCCACCAAAATCAAGGAGGCCCCCACCAAGACACACAGTAATTAAAATGGCAAAAAGCAGCAATAAAGAATTTAAAAGCAGCAAGAGAAAACAGTTACATACAAGGGAAACTCCATAAGGCTATCAGTGGATTTTTCAGCAAAAACTGCAGGCCAGAAGAGAGGGGCACGATGTATTCAAAGTGCTGAAAGAAAAAAAACCCCTGCAATGAAATACCCTACTCAGCAAGGCTATCATTCAGAGTAGGAGGAGAGATAAAGAATTTCCTAGACAAAAGTTAAAGAAATCTATCACCACTAAACCACCCCTGAGAAATGTTAACAGGGACTTTTTTGAATGGAAAGGAAAGACCATCAGTAAGAGTAAGAACAATAGGAAGAACAAAAAGAGTAAAACTATATAAAAATTGGTAAAGGGAATCACAAAATGAAAGGATGTAAAGTATGACACCAAACATCTAAAATGTGGGGAGAGGGGAGAAGAGTAACGAATGGGTCCAAATTTGAGCTTACTTTCAACCATCAACTTAATATAAATTACTATGTGCGTAAGATGTTACAGCGATCAAAAGGACACTGACACTGATGAGTGCTGAGTAATGTACAGAGTTCGTGAATCACTGTTTTGTACATAACACTGTATGTAACATGTTAACTACACTAGAATTAAAATTAAAAAGGCAACACACAGGCTCCGTCTAGCTAATTTAATCAGTCTCTGGGTTTGGGGTAGTTTAAACTCTCCCCAGGCAGAGGCTAATGTGAAGATAAGAAGCAAACCGCTATGTAACTTTTTTAGATCCCCTGCAGATCACAGCTGTCCTGTCAGAACAACTAAGTAGAGCACGGCTTGTTTTTTTTCCTCCCTTTCAGAGGCAGCAACAGCACCTGACAGTTTGCCTGCACTCTTTTTTAAACCGTGTTTTCAAATACCACTCTATCCGGGGTTTAGATCCCACTCAGCAGAGAAGGAGATCTGGAACATTTCTTGGGTGCACTGACTCCTGTAGGAGCCCAGCTGTTGGTAAGCTCAGGCTGCGTATGCTTAATTCAACAGGCTTTTATTCACACACTTGCCTAAGGAATTATAAACACTTCTAAAATTAATCATTGTAGCATGCTTTTTCTAAATAGTCATTTCTGGAAATCTTTCTTTTACACATTAGTAGCTGATAGCATGTCCTCCTTAGCTCTAGCAAGTACAATTCTGATTCCCAGTCACAGCCGCGGTGACGAACACTGAGTGCTTCCTGGCTCTGTGCCAGGATTTTATTTGCATTATCTCCCTTGATTTTTGTAAGAGCCTTAAAGTAGGTCCTATTATTAACCTAAGTTTTCAATTGAACAAATGAGGATGAGGTTCAGTTACTTAGCCAGGATCACTCGGATCTCAGAGAGGCCTGAGTCCAAAGCCTATGCTTGTAACCATCTTCCAAGGCTGCCTCTTGGCACATCACGAGATCTACGCAGCCACATGTGTCCCACGCTTATTTTTTCTCACCAAACCTGCCCAGACAGTTTGGGCACCCGGAACGGCTTGTCTGTGCTTCTGTTTCCATTGCCCCTCTCCACAGCGCGTGAAGCTCATACTCGCTCACCTGGCCACCTCGCTAACCAACAGGTCCTTCCTTCTAGCCTTCCCTTCCAGTTCACCCTTCAGACTTATTTTAACCAGTTAATTCCATTAACATTAATTAAATATTTGCCCTGTGCAACATAATTCCCATACCAACAAAATTTTACAGCAGAACACATTCTAAATAAAATCTCATCTGGGTGGCTGAGTCGGTTAAGCATCCGGCTTCAGCTCGGGTCATGATCTCACAGTCCATTGGTTTCAGCCCCGCGTCGGGCTCTGTGCAGACAGCTCAGAGCTTGGAGCTGCTTCAGATTCTGTGTCTCCCTCTCTCTGCCCCTCTCCCATTCACTCTGTGTCTCTGTCTCTCAAAATAAAATAAAGACATAAAAAAAACAAAAGATTCCTTTGATCTTAAAAAACAAAAAACAAAAACTTCACACCCAGGCACTGAAGGCCGCACTAAATGCAGCCTGTATCCATGATTTGCAAAATTCTTGTAGGCTGTTCTGTGGTAATATCTTACTATATAATAGATAACTAGATAATATGTAACTAGACAGCTAAGAAAGTGGTCAACAGAAGTGCACGCCCACCAAATACACCAAGAGGTAAGAATGTTCATGGTACCATTTATAATAGTCCAAATTGGAAACATCCCAAATGCCACCAATGTTGGAATACTACTGAGCAATGAAAATAAAGGTACTGTTGTACTGAGAACCATAAAGATGAGTCTTAAAACCAAACTGAGTGAAAGATGAAAAAAACAAGAGCATACAATACTATATTTCTTTTTTTTAATACTACATTTCTGGGGCGCCTGGGTGGCTCAGTCGGTTAAGCATCCGGCGGCTTCCGGCTTCGGCTCAGGTCATGATCTCACGGTTCGTGGGTTCGAGCCCTGCATCGGTCTCTGCTGACAGCTAGCTCAGAGCGTGGAGCCTGCTTCAGATTCTTTGTCTCCCTCTCTCTCTGACCCTCCCCTGCTCGTGCTGTCTCTGTCTCTCAAAAATAAATAAAAAATATTAAAAAAAATACATTTCTATATTAAGTTCATAAATAGACAAACCTATATTATAGCCTTTAGAGATCTATCTTCAGGTGATTAAAAAGAAGTTTAAAGTAAGTGACTGTCTTTAAAATCAGGATAGGGCCACTGGTGCAGGGGAGGCAGGTCTGTGACTGGGGTGAGACAGGCCTTCTGGGGAGGAGGAGTAGCCAAGGTCTATGTTTCGATCTGGGCAGTGGTAACAGAGGGGTTTGCTTTATGATACTAAAGCTCTACTCTTTGTTTTACACATTTTGTTTTATGCGTCTGAGGTAGGGGTTTCACAATAAACTTTGTAAAAAAGAAAAAAATCAAGAGGCCAGCAATTAGCTCAGAACCATTGCTGAGATTTGTGATGGGGACGCCTGGTGGCTCAGTCAGTTAGGCAGCCGACTTTGGCTCTCGAGTCATCTCCCAGTTCCTGAGTTCGAGCTCTGCGTGGGGATCTCTGCCGCCAGCTCAGAGCCAGAGTCTGCTTTGGACTCTGTCTCCCTCTCTCTGCCCATCCCCCACTCTCTCCCTCTCTCTCAAAAATCAACATTAAAAAGAATCCAGATTTGTGATAGTCCAATCTATCATTTTCCATCTTTTTCCTTCTTTTAATCCAGTCCCAATGGGAAAAATAAATCACAAATTTGGGGAAAAATGCTCACTAGAAGAATTCTGCATAAAATGTGCCTGTTTGGAACCAGAAAAACTGAGCAACAAATGTGCCAGTGCCTACCTCGTGCAGGAGTGAAGTCATTGTGTGCGTACTTAAAACCATGCTTTCTGTATTAGGTTGGCAGGTTTTGTTCCTTTTCTTCCAGTTATTATTTTAACAAACTCAATTTTCAAAGGCTGCACAACTCAGAAAGTTGCCTGTTCCCAGGTAACTGCCCAGGAAGAGTGAATTTCTTGAAAGGGTCAAACCCCAAATTAGTATTGTTGTCTTTCACGCAGTTGTTGTAAACAGAGCATCATAGCTGATCATTCAAATCAATAAACTCTAAAGCAGTGGCTAAATATTTCTCTATCAGGTTAGGGGAACAGAGTACAGTTGAGAGATTCGAGAACCCCAACCCTACACCTAACCAAACGTGTTTCAACCTATTTGTTATGATTGATTTCCAGACCACACTTCACGGAGCCCTTTACTTGGTGGCCAAAGCATGTCCCTGCTTTAGCAACATCTAACTCACACGGCACCATTTAACCTATAACCTCCCTTCTTGAACAAGACCTCTCCAAACTCGTTCTCTTAACACTGTGAAGTCTGTCAAATTTCTTTCAGCCCTTGAAGTCTCCAAAAGACATTTTTATTTCTCCATGAAGCCCACTTTGCCTTCCCCCCCCCATCAATCAAATGAAGCCTTCCACAGGACTGAACTCCCAAGACACTTTATAGTTCTCACATGGCCCGGGCTTTACCTTGGTTACTGGGGAGCGTTTGGAAGCTTGCCTCAGCCTCAGAGCAGGACTGTCTCCTCAGTCTTCCTAGTGAGCAGCAGAAGTACCCCAGCAATACGCAAGCTGAATGAGATAAAAGGGGGAGGTATAAACGGGCAAAAATCCTATCAACATCCTAGAAATGTGTTAAATAACTTTGTTCAGAAGAAACAGCTAACAGTTGTTCAAGTTATACACCAGAGTAGATAGTTGTTGGTTGGAAACTTTGGTTTCAATTTACCATAAACCCTAGTCTTAGAACTGTTCGTTTGTTAAGGGAATTCCTAGAACTCCCAGAAAGTTTTTCTGGCTCTAAGAAGTTAAGTGATGCCACATTAATAAATGAAACACTTGCCGGGGGGGAATCTGAAGAATTAGGGAAAATCTTAAAAAGACAACACAATGCATGGGAAGAAAATACTTACTATAAACAATGCAAACAAAAGGGTTTGCATTAAGTGTCTTATGTCTGACTTGCCTGGAAAGAATTCTAGTCACTCTTTACAATTAGCTTCACGTGTGCTGGTTAAATAGCTCCACTTATTTGCCATATGAACTTGGTCAAGGTACTTACTATTCCCAACCCTGTAGATCCCCCCTGTAACGTCAGCTTTCACACTGGGTTTCTGTGAAGACCAAGACAACATGTGGAAAATGCATAGCATGGTGAATGACAGAGGAACTGTGTTAAGCAAATGTTAGTGACCTGCATAATTAAAAATTTGGAAACAAATGCCCATCAGTAAGGGATTGAAATAATAAATCACCGTACACCCATACAATGGACTATATATATAGCTATAAAAAATATGAAAACTCTTTACATGGCAATATGGAAAGGTCTTAAGATACTAAACATTGTTTTCAGAACAGCAGTATCTATGGTATAAAATATTGCATAAAAATACCCCGTTTGCTCTTTTGTAATCACCTCCA
>NC_043709.1:67183336-67214791 GCF_006229205.1 Suricata suricatta
AATAAATAAGTGAAAATATATTGGCTCAAGTAAGAAAACCAAGCTACTGATTTCTAAACAAAACACACAATCCATAGCTAGATATTGGTGGCCCCCTCTGAGATCAGGGGGTATAGGTGTGCTGAAATTTTTTTTTTTTTAATTATTCAAACCAGCTTAAACGGTTTTGTAAATATAAAAATGTGCTCCTTTTTGGATATAGATAAAAATATTTAATGCTTCTATTTCATCTGCTCATGTAGGTTTTACAATATTCCATGTATATTCCAATGTGGATGGTACTGAATTCTGATCATACCAGTTTCCATCAGGATTTATCAGATCTGAGAGATATCCTGCAGATAAGCTGGTTGACAATCCCACAGCAGTTCTTTTTCTTTTTCGATTTTTTTTTTTAAACAGAGAACAAAGGGATTCGCTCAGAGATCAGAATACGAAGCTTCCTCTCAGCATCATGGGAGGAGATAAAATAATTCATTCTATGGTCTCTGTTCCATTAAGACTTGGTGCTTTCTTCAGTAACAGTATGTGAAATGTATCTGACTTTGAGTCCCCACTACAGAAGTGGAATTATTTTTCACTGCAGCATTTCGGAGTCTTTTTCTTGTTCTTTACTCTGAACGGTAAAATTGAGTTCATAAAGGCATTTGGCAAGGGTGGAGGAAGCTTCCATGTTACTAATGGCTAGCACTGATAAGTTGTTTTCATGTCTCTTTAACAATCTGGAAACAAAACATACAGAAGTTCGTCAGTATCCAAGGTCAGTGATGATTTCTTACGGTTTTACAAGTTTAAAATCCTGAAGATTTTAAGTTTTATTTCATTGAGAGAATGTGTTCGGCACCCTTTGGTGAATGGAATACACTATGAACTTCCACGGATAAAAGATGTTTCTAAGCATGACAGAATTTCCTTGTATCTATATAGTGATTTTCAGTGAACAAATGTATTTACCACATCCATATACTGTTGCTTTTAATACACTTTGAAAAGCCACATATATACAAGATGGTTCAAAGAATGCTGGTAGTAATGTGCTCAGCTCTCAGACCAAACCGGAATGAAACCAGAAATAAAAGAAAAGTGATCTGAAAATCCCTGGATACATGATGTAACACAAAGTTATACATGGGTCAAAGAAGGCATCTCAAAAGAACTTTAAAAATATTTAAGATTGGGGCGCCTGGGTGGCTTAGTCAGTTAAACATCCGACTTCGGCTCAGGTCATGTTCTCACCATTCGTGGGTTCGAGCCCTACATTGGGCTCTGTGCTGACAGCTCAGAGCCTGGAGCCTGCTTTGGATTCTGTGTCTCCCTCTCTTCTCTGCTCTGCCCCCACTCACAATCTCCCTCCCTCCCCCCGCTCTCAAAAATGCATAAATGTTAAAAAAATGTTTTTTAAATATTTAAGATTAAAGTAAAATAAAAATACAACTTACTAAAATCTGTGGAATGCTGTGAAAGCAGTGCTTTGAGGAAAATCTATAGCATTGTTTGAATGCATATTATTAGAAAAGAAGATCTAAAATCAATAATCTAAGTTTCAACCTTAGGAAACTAAGTAACAGAAGACCAAATTAAATTCAAAGTAAGCAGAAGAAAAACATTCAAGCAGAAATCAATGAAACTGAAAAGAGAAAATCAATGAAACCCTAAGGTGATACTTTAAAAATACCGACAAAATCAGTGAGTCTCTAGGACATGCTATCTAAGAAAAAAGAGTATATATATATATAAAATAATAATATTGGAAATGAAAGAAGGAAAGGTACCAAGGATCTCTACAAATCCCATGGACATTAAAGGCAACAAAGAATGAATAATACTATGCCCACAAATTTGACACTCTAGATGAAACAGACTATCTGAATAGACCTAGATCTATTACTGAAATTGAATGATCATAAATAAAATAACCTCCCCAAACAGAAAGCACCAGGCTTAGGGGTTCTCTGGTGAATTATACCAAATATTTAAGGTTCCTCAAAAAAATTTCTCACAAATAGAAATGTCATATGATCCAGTAATCCCACTATTGAGTATTTACCCAAAGAAAACGAAAAAGCGAATTTCAAAAGATACATGTACTACTATGTTTACTGAAGCATTATTTGTAATAGCCAAGGTATGGGAGCACCTAAGTGTCCATCCACAGATGAGTGGGTAAACATGTGGTATATACCTACACAATAGAATAGTATTCAATCATTAAAAAAACAACAACAAAAAAAGAATGAATTCTTGCCATTTCCAGCAACAATGGATGGACACAGAGGGTACTATGCTAAGTACAGTAAGTCAAAGAAAAACAAATATGATTTCACTAATATGTGGAATCTAAAAACAGAAAAACAAAGCCGATAAAACTCTTAATTTTTTTACTTTAATTAAATTTATGTTTATTCATTTTTGAGAGGGGGGGGTAGAGAGAGGGCAATCAGGGGAGGGGCAGAGAGACAGAGACACACAGAATCCGAAGCAGGCTCTAGGCTCTGAGCTGTCAGCATAGAGCCCAATATGGGGCTTGAATCCAGGAGTGATGAGATCATGACCATGAGCTAAAGTCAGACGCTTAACCGACTGAGCCACCCAGGCACTCCCAAAACTCTAAATTTTTAGAGAAACACTACATAGTTCTGCATCCCATAATGTTAATATATTGTAGGAAAAGGAGGAATATGGAAAACAACTAGTTTAACCTGTTCAATTTACAGATGAGTAACTTGAGGACATTTTGAGGCATCCCACGCTGAAGTGATGTTCTAGCTAAACAGGAGGGGCAGAATTAGGCAAGATCATCTGACTGATTTTTCTCCACGGTACCTTTCTAAATATAGGAGACTGCCAGGCATAATTCTGTTTCAAGCTTCATTCATGCTTCTAGAAAATTCAGATGTTTCTAGAGTTGTCAAATTCACAGAATAAAGGAGTGAAATGGTGTTTGCCAGGGGCTGAGAGTAAGATGGAAATGAGGATCAACGGGTGTAAAGTTTCAGTTAAGCAAGGTGAATAAGCTTGAGAGATACACGCACAACACTGTACCTACAGTCAACCATCACGTATTATACACTTAACTTGGTAAGAGGCTGGATCTCATATTAGGTGTCTTTGACCCAATTAAGATAAAATTAAATGTCAGGAAACAGCTGGAGAGGAATAAGATGGTTGCTTCTAAGAAAGGACTAGAAAATAAAAATTATATTCTAGGTATGATTAAAGTTTTATGCCCTTCATTAATTGAAAGCAGGCAATATTTAGCTTATCATCTGAATGTGACATTACTCCATAAAAGCAGCTATTTTGTTTTAATTTTTAACTTAAAAAAGAAATTTTCTACCCCTAAAATTATGATAGTGATGTGGTGGTGTATATACAGAAAGATTTTAAAAAGGAACACTGTCTAGCAAAGAACAGAGTGATGATGAGGGCTAAGGAGAAAAGTAAAAATCTGCCAGAAATGAAAGGATGGACAGTTATGTGGTAAGAAAGGCATAGTAAAAAGTCAACGGTAAAAGCTAGGTGAGGGGTGGCTGGGTGGCTCAGTTAAGCATCCGACGTCGGCTCAGGTCATGATCTCACGGTTCGTGAATCCGAGCCCCGCATCAGGCTCCGTGCTGACAGCCTAGAGCCTGGAGCCTGCTTAGGGTTTTGTGTCTCCCTTTCTCTCTGACCCTCCCCCACTGTGCTCTTTCTCTCTTGAAAACAAATAAGTAAACATTAAAAAAAAAAAGGCTAGGTGATTGGTATATAGTAGTTCGCCACAAAATTATGTCATTTCACAATAAATTCAGAAAAAAAAATCAACCAGCATTGAAATAACCCAAGAACTTAGTGCCTTCATTTAAACAACCTTGGACTAAGGAATTAGGCTTTTTTTTTTTTTCATGTTTTTTGGCCATTTTGATATTTGCTTTGATGTAGTTTCCATACTGTACACAGTCCCCAAAATGGCTAAAATTAAAAATTAAAATTATAATATCAAAATGTTGGCAAGTATGTGGAGCAACTGTGACTCTCCTATATTGCTGGAGGGAATATAAACTGACAAAATCTCTTTGGGATTGTCTGGCTTTATGTATTCAAGTTGTAATATCCTTTGAATCACAAATCATTCTTAAAACTTCAACAGAAATATATACATACATGGCCCAAAACATGTATAGAATGTCCATGGTGGTACTATTTTTACAGCCCCAAACTGAAAACCACCAATATACAGAACTACCAAAGGCAGAATGGAAAAGACAACTTTGAGTATATTCATAGAACAGAATCGTATACTGTAAGAATATGAATAATGCACTGCAACATGTAACATGAATGAATTTCACAAAAAAAAGCTGAGTAAAAAAGCTAACACTAAAGAATACACACCACACGATTCTACTTATACAAAGTTCAAAATCTGGTAAAATGCTATGGTGTAACACCAAAACAGTGATCCCAACAAAGAAAATGGAGTAAAGACAGGTGGGGACTCAAAGGGGTTCTACATGGCACTGCTCCTCTATTTTCTTTTTAATGTTCATTTATTTATTTATTTTTGAGAGCGGGAGAGGGGTAGACAGACAATCTTAAGCAGACCCTGCACTCAGCGCAAAGACCCAGTGCAGGGCTCAGTTTCATGAACTGAGATCATGACCTGAGCTAAAATCAGGAGTCAGATGCTTAGCCTACCTAGCCATCTAGGCGCCCTTCGTCTATTTCTGAACCTGGATGTTAGGTTATGGGGGCGATTCAGTCTGTGATGATTCATTGAAGTTTATACTTTTAAAATTTTAGGTATGATTTCAAAAACTGGTTAAACAGATTTTTTTTAAGTTTATTTATTTTGAGAGAGTGAACACATGTGTGCATGCACAAGCTAGTGGAGGAGGAGCCGGAAGGGAGAGAGTCTCAGACTCTGCGTTGACAGCATGGCTCGAATCACGAACCATGAGATGATGATCTGAGCTGAAATCAAGAGTTGGACGCTTACCTCGACTGAGCCAACCAGGTTCTTCTAAACAAATTTTTAAATAAATTATGACATTTCTACAATTTTTTCCAGAAAAGAAATGAAGTCCCATAAAACTTGATTTTAAAATAACTTAATTTAAAAAATATATGCACCCCTATGTTTACTGTAACGTTTTTTTTTTAAATTTTTTTTAATGTTTTATTTATTTTTGATACAGAGAGAGACAGAGCATGAGAGGGGGAGGGGCAGAGAGAGAGGGAGACACAGAACCAGAAGCAGGCTCCAGGCTCTTAGCTAGCTGTCAGCACAGAGCCTGACATGGGGCTTGAACCCACGAACGTGAGATCTGACCTGAGCCGAAGCCGGAGGCTCAACCGACTGAGCCACCCAGGCGCCCCTGTAACGTTTTTTGCAATAGCCATGATACAGAAGCAAACCAGCTGACCATCCATAGATGAATGGATAACAAAGACGTAGTGCGTGCACACGCACACACCTACACGGGCACACATGCACACATAAACTGGCATTTCTTGCCATCTGCAACAATATGGATGGACCTAGAGGGTATAATGCTAAGTGAATTAAGTCAGAGAAAGACAAATACCATATGATTTAACTCATGTGGAATTTAAGAAACAAAACAAATGAACAAACAAAAAACAGACTCTTAAATACAGACAACAAACTGGTGGTTGCTAGCAGGGAGTGAGGGAGGATATGAGTGAAATAGTACAATGGATGAAAAATACACTTATATTGATGACCACTGAGTAATGTATAGAACTGCTCAATCATGTTATTATATACCTGAAACTAATACTTACTTCAAAAATAAAAACTAATAAAGCGGGTTCAAAGTCTTTTCCTCCTACATTAGTGAACATTTTGATAAAGAAAAAAAACTTTCAAAAATTTCACCAATTACAATTTTTTCCAAATTGACAGTTTAAAAATTGTATTTAAAAATATATTTTTTAAATTGTGTCATTTAAAAAAATATTTTACTTTTTTTTATAGTTGATTTTTGAGAAAGAGCATGTGAGCAGGGAAGGGGCAGAAAGAGAGAGAGACAGGGACAGAGGGTCCAAAGCAGGCTCCATGCTGAAAGCAGACAGCCTGATGCGGAGCTAAAACCCACAAACTGCAAGATCATGACCTGAGCTGAGGTCAGACACTTAACTGAGCCACAAAGGTGCCCCAAAAGTATTATTTTTATGTCACGTGGATAAAATTTAGACTAAATTTAAATCACCAGCATGACTTTAAGGTAACAATTTCATTTTTTTTTAAGATGCTATTTTTTTTAAGTAATCTCTACATCCAACATAGAGGCTCAAACCCACAATCTCAAGATCAAGAGTCACATGCTCCACCAACTGAGCCAGCCAGCTGCCCTGTAACAATTTTATTTTTGATATAAATGAATATCTGTTACTTTCTGGGGTTTTAAAGAAATAAGCACCCACTAGATAAACAAAATATGCCCATTTTGTTGTATAAAATATTTCAATTTCAAGGTTTATTTTGATATGTTTAACAAAGGATAAACATTGTGTCACTTTAATACACATAATAGATAACAAAAGTAATTTGTAAGTAGCATTAGTCAACACAATTTAAGACACTTAGCAGTTTGAACAGAGATTTTTCTCCTTTCCCTCCCAAAATAGTACCAAAATGACCTAAAGAAAATTTTCTGAAAAAACTAAACCGGAAAAGCTTAGGACTACAGGGGTGAGGGATCAACTGGACAAAAATGGGGTCCTCCTGGCTCCCCTCTCCTGTTCCATTTCCAGAACACAGGCTTTCACACTGACCATCCTCCAAACTGCCTACTTCCAAAGGCAAGAAAATCAGAGTTTCTTTCCTGGAGAAACAAAATCTCTCTCTAGAGACTGTTATTTGAAGAGCTTCTAAAAACAACTGGATCATCCGGGACCACCAAAAATGGGAATCACCACAAGTGGAGATCACATACTCACACTCAGAGCTCCAATTAGTATGTGGGTATTTTATTCTTACTATAAAAAATAAAGCCCAAATACTTATTTGAGGAATTTATATAGTGTGTGTGTGTGTGCGCGTGTGTGCGAGCGAGCAAGAGAGAGAGAGAGAGAGAGAGAGAGAGAGAATCCCAAGCAGGCTCCACACTCAGTGCAGAGCCCAGGGCAGGACTCGGTCCCAGGACCTGAGCCCGAGCTGAAAACAAGAGTTGGCTGCTCAACAGACTGAGCCACCGAGGTGTCCCACATTTGAAGAATTTGGAGGAAACAGAAAAAATTTAAAAATCCTAGCATTAATATCCTCAGAGAGATGAGAAGGCACTGTATTCAACACGAACAGGGTGTTGTAAAACAGCAACACTGGCACTCCAAAAGAGCTCTTATGGAAACCAACTTGGTAATAAACTATTAAAAAAAAAAAAAAGAAAGAAATGAACGCAGGATAGCCTGAGTAAAAATTCAATAGATTTGATGATAAAGTCAACGAAAATTCCCAGGAATGAAAGCTAAGAGAGAAAAGAAAATCAGAGGATCAATCTGTGAGGGTCTAGCATCCAAAATACAGTTTAGAAAGGGAGAACAAAGTCCATGGTTGGCAAGGAATATAAAAAGAGACAGTCAAGAAAAATTCCCATTTTGAAGGACATCTCTTGATTGAAAGGATTCACTGAAATGATATGCCCACTTCAATGATCACAACAACAAAACACCTACACTAACACACAACATCACAGAATTTCAGAATATCAGAAATTAAAGGGGAAAAAAAAATCCTGAACCCTTCTAGGAGAGAAAATAGATCACAAACACAGGAGTAGGAGCCAAAAATTACAGACTTCTTAAGAGCAAAGCTGCCTGCTAGAAGACATCAGGCAATGACCTCACAGACTTGTAAAGAAACAAAAAAACAAACCAAAAAACCCACCCCTTTTTAATCTGGAATTCTGTATCTAGCCAAACTTTCATGAGTCAGAATAAAGACATTTCAGACCTGTGGGGCTTTACATTTATTGGAGGATATGACTTAGCATGATGAATGAGTAAATCGAATAAAGGAAATAATTTAAATACAAGACAAAGGGATTCAATACTGAAGGAATTCCTGAGAATGGCTGTGCATAAGGCCTAGAAAACAAGCTGTCTAGACCGCAAGGGGAAAAAATGCAATGACGAGAGAGGTGTAACAACTGTGTCTGGGTATCTGGATAGTATATGGCCTTGAGAAATATTGAAATATATGGAGAAATCACCATTAGGTCCATAAAAAGCTAAACAAAAAGCAAGGTAATCATCAGCCCCAGAAATACAAAGAAAGAAAACTTTAATAATAGTAGCATTTGGATGAGCATAAATCTGATAATATCTGATTTAAGATTTAACCCCGAACTGTGATATAACAATATTATCAGGAAAGGAAAAGCAGGAGAAAGAGAGTATTCAATTCTTTAAAAGAGTGTCAATAGTTAATGTGTAAAACAGGTAAATCAAGAAATAGTAACAAAAATATTTAGAAATATGGAGGCAAATACCAAAAAAAAATGTTCAAACTGTTGAAAGCTCCCTGTTGAAGGTCGGGAGGAAGAGTGAAGTAGGGGACTACTATATTCCATTATAAGCTTTATATTACCATTTAATTTTTCAAAATTAATTTTTATAGCTTTACTGATATAATTCATATACTATATAATTCACCCAGTTAAGTGTACGATTTGGTGGCTTTTAGAATATTCACAGAATTGTGCTACCATCACCACACTTTTAAAATATTTTCATCATTCCAAAAAGAAACCTAATACCCATTAGCAGTCATTCCCCGCCCCCCCCAAACTCCTTTGTAGTTGTTTGAATTCTCTACTTTCTTTTGTGTATACACCCAGAAGTGGAATTGTTGGATCAAATAGCAAGCCTATATTTAATTCTTGGAAGAACTAAAATATTATTTTCCACAGTGGCTATACCATTTTATATTTCTATCAGCAATCTACAGGGGTTCCAATTTCTCCACACCTATGTTAACACTCGTTTTCTTTTTTTTAAAGCAAGAGAGAGCAAGACAGCAAGAGAGTAAGCGTGTGTGCACATATGCGCACGAGCTGGGGAGAGGGGCAGAGGCAACGTGAGAGAATCTTAAGTAGGCTCCATCCTTAGTATGGAGCCCAGTGCGGGGCTTGATCCCATGACCCCAGGATCATGACCTTAGCCTAAATCAAGAGTCAGATACTTAATCAACTGAGCCCCTAAATAATAAACACTCTAGTAACTATGAAGTGACATCTCATCATGGTTTTTATTTGTGCTTCTCTAATAATCAATAATGTTCAACATCTTTCCATGTGCTTACTGGCCATTTATG
Source organism: Suricata suricatta (assembly GCF_006229205.1). Classification (NCBI taxonomy): domain Eukaryota; kingdom Metazoa; phylum Chordata; class Mammalia; order Carnivora; family Herpestidae; genus Suricata; species Suricata suricatta. The sequence goes on from NC_043709.1 coordinate 67,192,656, forward strand.
TTCTTTGGTGACATGTCTTCAAGTCCTTTGAGTAATTTTTATTTTATTTTATTTTATATTTTTTTGCTAAGTTTGTTTATTTTGAGAGAGAGAGACAGTGTGCACACAAGTAGGGGAAGGACAGAGAGAGAGGAAGAGAAAGAGAAACCCAAGCAGGGATTCTACATGGGGCTTGAACTAACAAACTCTGAGATCATGACCTGAGCTGAAATCAACAGTTGGAGGCTTAAATGACTGAGCCACCCAGCTGTCCCTGCCCATTTTTAAAGTCAAACTGTTTTATGTTGTTGAGTTTAGGAGTCTGTTATACATTATAGCTTTTAACTGCTTTATCAGATATGTAATTTGCAATTATTTTCTGCCATTCTGTTAATAATGTCCACTGGTGCCCAAGTTCCTAATTTTGATGAAGTTCAATTTATTTTTCATTTTGTTGCCTGCATTTTTGGCATCATGTCCAACAAATCACTGCCAAATCCAACGTCATGAAGTTTCCTCAGATGTTTTAAGAACTTTACAGTGTTAGCTCTTATTTCTAGGTCTTTGATCCATGTTGAGTTAATTTCTGTACAGGGTGTTAGGTAAGGGTTCAATTTTGTTCTTTTTTATGTGAATATCCAGTTTTCCCAGCTCCATCTGTCTTTTTCTTATTGAAAGGAGAACTGGCACCTTAATACAAATCATTTTACCATATATGCAGGACTTCTGTCTGGGCTCTGTTCATTTCTACTGACTGATTATAATGTCTATCTTTATGCCAGTAATATACTGTTTTGATTACTATAGATTTGTTGTAAATTCTGAAATCAGACAGTGTGGGTCCTCCAACTTTGTTCTTTTTCAAGATAGTTTTGACTCTTCAGGGTTCCATGAGATCCCATATGAATTTTAGAATGGATTTTCCTATTTCTGTAAAAGAGGATTATTGGGATTTTGAATGGGACTTCACTGTATGTACAGATTGCTGTGGGCAGTACTGACATCTTAACTATATGAAGTCTTCCAGTTCATGAACACAATGTCTTTCGATTTATGTCTGCTTTAATTTCTTTCAGCAATGTTTTCTGGCTTTCAGTATACAAGTCTTCCATCTCCTTAGTTAATATGATTCCTAAGTATTTTATCTGATTGATATACTGTAAATGGAATTATTCTTTTTTCACTTCATTATTAGTATATAGAAAAGTATCATTTGGTTTTTAAATAAGAGCAGACCCATGTATTGTATTGATAAAGGTATATGAATCAAAAGGAAGAGATATATACTGCAATTCTCCAGAGCTCAAAATTTATCAGAATGGAGATAAAGTGGGGGCACCCACGTGCCTCAGTAGGTTGGGCGTCCGACCTTAGCTCAGGTCATGATCTCTCAGTTCATGAGTTTGAGCCCTGCACTGGGCTCTGTGCTGACAGCTCAGAGCCTGGAGCCTGCTTCGGATTCTGTGTCTCCCTCTCTCTCTGCCCCTCCCCTGCTCATGCTCTCTCTCTCTCTCTCTCTCTCTCTCTCTCTCTCAGGAATAAACATTTAAAAAAATTAAAAAAAAACAAGAATGGAGATAAACTCATTTAAACATTTTACATTATTTCAACAATTAGATTCTGCATTTCAAATTTAAAAACGTTGACATTTCATACTGTTCTGTATACTGTACAAGAATGAAAGTAAATTTCCACATATCTTCCTATCAACCTGCAATTTTTTTTTTATTGCAAACATAGCTGGCTTTAGTCTAAAAAAATCATACCCTGTTACTTATTCCACCAGAGATGGGAAATCTCAACAGAGAATTATCTTTTGCAGCTGATTTCCTACACTCTCTTTTTCACATATATAGATTTTGCCAGATTCTGTCCATATTCTTGCTAAGCCAAACTCCACATCACTGGAGATGTGTGAATGAGCTTCTGACATTCAACCTGGACTGGGACGGAGAACGGTAAGAATTTAATGGATTCTGCTTTTCTAAGGTCACAGTCACTGACGATGCCAGAAGACGTTTAGAAAGTTCAAAATTACACAGAAAAGAACAAAATCAACAACAAAACAAAAACAGCAAAATGAAAACTTTTGGCTCAATAGTATTAGATCTAGCCAAAATGGCTCTGATATAAGCCTAAGAATGTGCAATTTGAATGAGGTAAAATGCCAAGTTACAACATTTGCTTTTATTTATTTATTTTAAAGTTTATTTGAGAGGGTGAGACAGCAGGGGAGGTGCAGAGAGAGAGGGAGAGAGAGAGAGAAAGAGAGAAAGGAAAGGAGAAAGAGAAAAAGAACCCCAAGCAGACTCTGTGTTGTTAATGCAGAGCCTGATGTGGGACTCAAACTCATGAACCGTGAGATCATGAACTGAGCTGAAGTCAAAAGTTGGACACTTAACCGAATGAGCCACTCAAGCGCTCATAAAATTTACTTTTAGAATTCTAATTGTCTACACAAATTCTAGTTCAGAACTCTAGAAAAGAATGGATTTGTGAGACTTCTTTCCTTCCAACTGTCTATCAATCAAATACTTATTAAATTGCTATTACATTCCAAACACTACAGTAGGCACAGAGGACACAAAAATGAAAATCAATATTCAATCCCTGCTTTCAAAGATCTCACCATCTAAGGTGGTAAATTGCAATGTGTGAAGTGGCAGGGAGTACCCAGGGCACCCCAGGTCAGAGATGGGCTAGTGAGAAAGATGTCAGGAAAGGAAGAGGTAACCCCTGAGTTGAATCCTAACGACGAATAGAAAGTTGAGACTATCTATCACAGGTTGAGTACTTTGTAGCTGTCCAGGCTACAAAGATTAATCAGAGAAAGTCTACACATAGGTCAATAGGTGAAAAAAGCCATATGGAAACTATTTACAAAACAAGATTAGATGTTAGGAGACAGTTACACAACAGAGAAGACCAGGCACCGCGGGGAAGGGACATGGCGCGGGAGGCAGCACACAGAGGCTGCCATCTGAACTGAACCATGAAGGGCTTCCAGATCATCAACAGGCCAGCAGCACAAGGTAAGTATTGGAACAAAAGGTACAAAAGTGTAACGTGAAAGCGTCTAGCACAATTAGGAACCTGCACGTGGCTCAGCTGGGCAGAAACCGAAATGTAGGCTATTGGGCAAAAAGGGAGCGGGAAATACAGTGAGAGAGGTAGGAAGAAAGCACGTTACAAACGAAGAAGATGCTGGTGTTCCTATAATGGTTACTAAACCTTCATATTCCTTTTTTTCTGAAAAATTTTGCTTATTTTTCTTTTTCAATGTTCACAATTCTTCTTTTTCATCTGTGAGAACACTGTATACACTAAAACATAGTAACTCTGGCCTGGCAAATACTGTTTTTTAAACTTCAGTTTTAAGCTTTTTCATCTTTAATTTACACAAGTTTGATGTACTCAAATTCATTGCTTTTTCTTTTGTAATTGATAACAGTTTTTACATTGGGAAAATCCAGTTGGATGGTTACTGCAAGAAATATAAAAGAACTAAAACAAGGTCAAAATGCGGGGGTTGGGGAGAACTAACGTAGATTCAGGATATATTTAGGAGATAGAACTGAAAGTATCTAAGAGGAGAGAAACTCCGAGAGAAAGTCCCTTGCTAAAAGGCAAGGTGCCTCAGAGGACAACTTCTCAGGAAAAGAGCTGGAGTCAGTTGAAGACGCAGAAGGAAGGCTAGAAAATTACAGACAAGCTTCAAGGGAGACAAAGTGCAAAAGGCACCACAGAACATTCCACATCTGCTCTCTCAGGATTAGAGTTATTGATTCTAGTTTCTACAGATCTATAGAATACTGAGTTTTCTCTTAAGTTCATGAGAAAGCAAGTTTTAAACTTCAGAGCATTATAGTCAATCTTAGCAATATCTATGACTTTGATGGCTTCATTAAAATGGCAATTACCAAACTAAATTCTATCCTAATTCCATAGGATTCAAATGACACACATTCACTTTCCAAGTGACTCCCCCCACCCCTCAAATAAACTCCTAAGGTTTCTTTAGCAAATCTACTTTTTGCTAAATTCTATGGCCAGCAAGAAAATTAACCTAATAAAACAAATTAAAAGATCACTTTTTGGCTGTTTAAACTTCTACTTTTTTGGCTTTTTTTTTTTTTTAAGATTATTTATTTTGAGAAAGATAGTATGAGCAGGGGAGGGGCAGAGAGAGGGAGAAACAGAGAATCCCAATCTGCACTGGCAGAGCAGAGCCAGATGTGGGGCTTGAATCCACGAACCCCGAGATCATGACCTGAGTTAAATCAAGGGTTGGATGCCCAACTGAGCCACCCAGGTGCCCCTATGTTTTTGGCTTTTAAAATCATGATGGCCTGATGTTGGCATAAGCTTTTGGACATAGTCACAAAACTGATGAGAAAAACAGTGAATAAAAACACAGTTATCTAGTTTTATTAACTTACATGTAAAAGTAAAATGATCTAAATTCACTTTGGCTATGGAAAACATATTACTCACCTGCGACCACATTCTGAATATTTACCAATATTTTTTAATATTAAGGCAGCTGTTAGTCGGATGTGTTTAGTTATTGGTCCCTCTTTTTCATCCTTAAAAAGAAAGGAAAAGAAAAGAATAAAGATCTAAATCATACGTGCTCACACCTTTACAGATAAGGCTTTCAAGATTTGCTTACTGTAAAATCTCGAAAGACAAGGTTTCTTGATCCTCTCCTAAGGGCCATAAGGGCAGCACTGGGATGATTCACAATGGCCTTTTGTGCTCTAGGAGTCGAGCTGGTGCCCCCTACAGCAGGCTGCCTACATTAAGGAGAGAGACAGATTGTTAACATGATCCTGCAGACGGACTGACAAGGATGAGCAACCTGTCAACCTCACGGGGGTTACTTTGAAAACGGAGACCAGATAAACACAAGCTCCCATGGCCCAGCGTTAACTTTTACTTTGTGTCAGCCCAGGCAAAGGGGCTCTCAGTATCAGGGTGAGGTTTCCAGTCTTTTATTTTCCAGTCTATCAATTTTAAAGCAAACAACAGATGTTCTAGTGCAGTCCATCTTTAAAGTTACTGTGCTGGTAAACACACAATCAAAATCAATACAACACAGTATCAAAGCTATGGAGTTCACATTTTGAGCTTGGTTTGAAAGAAAATAGTCTACAATTTGAGTTGCAAGTTATTTTTTACTAAAAAGTACCTAAGAGTACAGTGATATCACCTTAAGAATGTATTGATAGAGGTATAGGTCATCCAGGAAAAGATAACCTAACATGACAGTAATAAGAAATTATGCTAAATACTACATTTTACACTAGTACTTTGTTTCATCATTGTTTGATCATTTCAGTCAATCCTTTCAGCATATTTCTACTGTCTTTTATGAAAGACAGAGAATGGAGGGACTGCAGGGGTAGGTTTGATATAAAAGATTCAAACTATGCCAGATGTCCTTGGCCAAGCTGCATCACTACCTATGGCAATTTTGTGAGGCAATGGTGGAAAGAGCAATGGCTCACACATGAGGAAACTCTATTTCTGACACTGTAACTCCATGTGTGACTCTAAAAATTTCAGTTTGCTCTTCTGTGCTTCAGGTTTCACATCTGTAGTGTTGGGTATTTTTGGCACTTTTCTTTTTATTTATTTTTTTGAGAGAGATAGAGAGAGAGCAAGAGAGAGCAAGGGAGGGGCAGAGAGAGGCAATCTCAAGCAGGCTCTGCACTGTCAGCACGGGGCCTAAGATGGGGGTCAAACCCACAAACTGTGTGATCATGATGTCAGCTAAAATCAAAGAGTCAGATGCTTAAACCAACTGAGCCACCCAGGTGCCCTGGCACTTTTAAATATGAGTGAACTAATTCAGAATATTAAATAAGTTCATATAAAAGCCATCTTAAAAGTGTCAGCCAGTAAGTATCCATATCTATACTTATGTCTACAGATAATATCGATATATGAATACAACTGTTATTGGATTTTAGGTCTAAGTGACAAATATTTTTGATTGATTGTAACTGATATATTAAATATCACTTCCTCCAAAATTAAGCAAAACCAAACGTATTCTAACATATTCTTATACACTACATAATATACACAGATTAATTATGTAAGTGAAAATTATAGTAAAATATACTCGGCAGAAAAATGACTTTCCCTTGCCTTTAGGATAAAACCCAAACTCATGATTACGGCTTATGAGACTCTACGCTTACTACTCACTCCTCATTCTTTGAGTCTCAATGGATTCACTTTCTACCAGAAAGCCTTCCTTGGTTTCCTACATTGATTTATTGATGTAGGGGGGCTCTCCGGGTCTTGGGCATGTCCTCATTTTAGATATAAGAACCACTTCTACCTCTCACTGGGTTTCTAGATACTGACTGGCAGAACATACCTTGGTCACATATGCCTCATATCATACCTTAGTGCCTAACACATAGTAGGTCCTCACTAAGTAGTGATGGAATGAATAAAAGTACGTAAGTAGTTTCTGCATTTCTATACTTCTAGTTCTTCTTCTAGAATTTCAGTTCTGTGAAGTTATAGACTAGATCTTGTCCTTAAGAATTCTGTACGTCTGACACAATGCCCAGGACATAGCAGCATCTCAATAAATGGTGACAAATTAATTAATCTTCACATTCTTAAAAATGTTTATTAATTAATTTTGGGGAGAGAGAGCATATGAGTGAGGGAGGAAGGGGCAGACAGGAGAGAGAGAAACCCAAGCAGGCTCAGCACTGTCAGTACAGAGCCTGAAGCAGGCTCAAGAACTGAGATCATGACCTGAGCTGAAATCAAGAGTCAGTCGAACACTTAACTGACTGAGCCATCCAACTGAGCCTTATCTTCACATTTTTGAAAGTTAAACATGTTATTCAGGTTACTGAATCTATAACTAAAGGCCTCAGTTAGAAACAGAATAGGAGATAAATACTATATAAATTTAATAAGGATCTTACAGGGATCTATTACCAACTAGAACTTGACTGCATGTATTACAAGTATGTGTTCATGAAATAACAGGTAAAGGAATAACCATATAGTAAGTGTGGTATGTATACTCTTACATACAATCTTTGCATGACACCCTGGTCTTTCCTGAGAGAAGCTGTAAGAAGAAATCCCTTCACCATTATCAAATACAGATTCAACTATTTTCTCAAAGGACATAGAACCATACACACATTTCCAGTTTACAAAGCATTTCTCAAATATCATCTGTCATTACTTCTAATGACTTGTCCACACATTAGAATCAAAACATTACAACTCCAGAGCACATGGTCTAGCCAAGATGAAAAGTGATGCTTAGAGAATTTCAGTGATTGGGAGAGAGCTGGGTCATGGCAGAGCTCAACTAGAACCCAGGTTCTGGTCTCCCAATGCATGAGGTTGTCTTTCATTGTTACTGTGTTTGGCCTAGTTTTCCTGACTTTTCCTTTTGCATGTATAACAGGAAGTAAACTCATGGTCCTTACTTGGTAGAAGATTTTTGACTTCCTGCTTGTCCTGGTTCATCTTGTTTTAATCCTGCGAGCAGGGCATCTTTTGAACAGTGCTTATCCTTTTTGAGAAAGAGGAAGTAAAAGAATATGCATCAAGATCTTTAATACAACCAGAGGAGTTACTGACCAAATAGTATTAGGAAGAAAGTATACCTGTAAGTGGGTAATAAAAGAAAACCTCTGTCGCTGAAAAGGCTCACAACCTTCCCAAAGACATTGCCCTGGATATACATCTTTTCCTCCATGTTCAGTTGCTGCATGGTAGAAAACCTGTGAGGGTGTCTGAAACCACCTACAAAAAACAAAATTTGGTAGAAATTTTCTGACATTTGGATATTCTTTAAAATCAGAAAACTCGATCTCCTAATATAAAAGCCCCAGGTGGATATACAGAAATACCAAACAAAATCGTACAGGCAAATCTTACGTTCAGTTCATTTCAACAATTCAGTTCATTTAAAACAATTTTGAAAATTTTGCTGTTTATATTTCTAAATCAAATCATTCAACTGTACTGACGACTTTTAATAATTTGTTTCAAGTTTAACAGAGTTAATTTGCAATTCCCTACCTGCAATGAGAGTCATCTAAGAATCTCTTTAAAGTTTAAAGAGACTAAAACACAACAGAGAATTATTTTACAAATACCATACTCCGTTATACTTTAGAAACTGTTTAAGCATTTATTAGATTTCATATTACATACAATAAACTCCAGCATATTAGCTCTAACAATGTAAATGCTACAAATTTTGGTTAAGTCTGGCTTTTTAGTTGAATTCACATTTTGTTTGCCCATCTTTCATTTCTCCAACATGGGGGCTTAACAATACAAATGTCTGAGTGGGTAAGTGGCCAAGGACACAAATCTGAGAAAGTCAGATACTATTTTCCCTTATTAATTAGAATACATGGCAATGAAGCAGAATACTGGAATCCAGACAGCAAAGAATACATAAAAGGCTTTATTACTAATTAGTTACTCAAATATCTGCATAATCAAGATCTTTCAAATTTATGGAAGAGTTCTCCAAAGACTTGATTTTTTATGCGTGTCCTAAAACTATGTCTATATTTAAACTAGTTTTAAATGTGCAGTGTATATATATATAATATTTCACATTAATAATCCTTCTGGAGATAGACATTAAAATAAATTTGAATCGAGTAATTAAATATTGAATTATAAAAGACAATGTCAAAAATCATTATATCATTCATATTCATTATATAAATATGTCCCAAAAGTTTATTGTGAAGCTGTAATGGCTTAGAAAAATTAATGTTGTTAAACTGTCCACACTAACCAAAGCAATCTACAAATTCAATGCAACCCTATCAAAATTCCAATGACACTTTCTGCAGAAATAGAACAATCTTAAAATTTATATGGAAACACAAAAGATTCAGAATTGCTAAAGAATCCTGAAAAAGGACAAGAAGGCTGAGGCATCACACTCCCTGATTTAAAACTATATTATAAAGCTATACTAATGAAAACAGTAAGGTACTGGCATAAAAACAGACACACAGATGAACGGAACAAAATAAAGAACCAGAAATAAACCCATACGCATGTGGGGGATTAATTTACGACAAAGGAGCCAATATACAATGGGGAAAGGACTATCCCTTCAATAAACAGTTTTTGGAAAATTGGACAACCACAGGCAAAAGAATGAAACTGAACCACTATCTTACACCATACACAAAAATTAACTCAAAATGGATCAAAGACTTGAATGTAAGACCTGAAACTATAAAACTCCTAGGAGAAAACATAGGTGGTAAGCTCTTTGATATCAGTCTTGGCAATGATTTTTTGGATTTGATGTGGAAAAGCAAAGGCAACAAAAAGGAAAACTTATAAGTGGGATCACATCAAAGTGGGACTAAAAGCTTCTGCACAACAAAGGAAATGGGAGAAAGTATTTGCAAACGATATATCTAACAGGAGATTAATATCCAAAATATATGAAGAACTCCTGCAACTCAATAGTGAAAAATACACAACCCAATTTAAAACCGGTATAGGATCCTGGGGCATCTAGGTGGCCCAGTTGGCTGAATGTCCGACTCTTGATTTCGGCTCAGGTCATAATCCCAGGCTCATGGATTGAGCCCTGCATCGGGCTCTGTGCTGAGCTTGGAGACTGCTTAAGATTCATTCTCTCTCTCTGCTCCTTCCCTCCTTGGTGTGTGTACTCTCTCTCTCTCTCAAATAATTTTAAAAAACCTGACAGAGGATCAGAATAAATGTTCTTCCAGAGAAGATATACGGATGGCCAACAGGTACAGGAAAAGATGCTCAACACCACTAATTGTTATGGAAATGCAAATCAAAACCACAATAAGATTTCACCTCACAGGCCTGTCAGAATGTCTAGTGTAAGATAAGGGGAAAAAAAAAAAAAGACAGAACACTGCCAAGAGTTGGTGAAGGTGCAGAGAAAAGGCAATATTCATGCACTGTTGATAGGAATGGAAAATGGTGCAGCCATTATGGAAAACAGCACGAAGATTCCTCAAAAAATTAAAAATATAATGACCATATGATCCAAGAACCTACTTCTGGGTATTTATCTGAAGAAAATGAAAACACTAATTAGGAAAGATATACTCATCCCTATATTCATTGCAGTATTATTTATAAAAGGCAAAAGCATGGAAGCAATCTAGATGAAAAAAAGTTGTGGTGTACATATATGTAATGAAATATTACTCAGCCATTAAAAAGAACAAAATCTCGCCCTTTGGATGAACCTAGAGGGTAATAGATAACATGAAATAAGTCAGAGCCAAATACCATCTGATCTCACTTATATGTATAATCTTAAAAAAACCAAACGAAGCTCAGAGATAAGGAAAACAGTCTGGTGGTTGTCAGAGATGGGGGATGATGGGTGGACAAAATGGGTGAAAGGAACAAAAGATACAAGCTTCTAGTTATAAAATTAAGCATGGGGATATAACAAAAAAAGAAGAGTTTATTGTGAAACTAAAATTAGTAAGTATATTTTCACTTTTGGAAGTTCTTTTAATTTTTAGTATTCACGATATGACTGCAGATCTAATGATTGCCACAAGGAGACATTTCTTATTGTGTTAAGATTTTACCTCAATACTATAAATTATTAATGGAAAGGTAAAGATGTTTGTGCGAGCATGTGTGTGTGAATGTGAGCCCCCCCAACAAATCCAAATGTCCAAGTACTAGTCACTAGTCAAAATAATACCTGTCTTGAAACTATTCCGTAGTACATTAAATTTATTTACAATTCACAAAATTGATGAATTTAGCAGTCACAAGGGGTGAAGTTAGTGCTTCTTGAAATCAACTTAAATTACTAACTATATAAAACTATATATATAGTTTTAAGATCACAGGGATTTTCAAGTGTCCATCACCTTCCCTGCCCAGCAGAGTCTATTATTTCCCTCTTATCTACTACCTTTTCCCTCAGCCTATTTTCAACTTATCCAACTACTCACGTTGTACAAATTACTCATTGACTGATGATCTTACAAGGTGAAGTTCTAGTATAACTATGAATAGAGCTGGCTGCAGTGATCCTCTAAGGGTGGAAAGGAGTTAAAGGTTGCCAAATACATTTAGTAAATGGAATATCTGGATTTCTAAAGCTTAAATGTACTTTCAATGTAAAACAGATATTGAGCTTTCAGAATATTATGGATTTTTCCGGAATTACTCGGAGTAGTGGAGGAGACAAGGTGGGATGCCACTACTCTTTACTAGAGTGTCTGAAACAATTTTCCTCACTACTACCATTCCATTAATAAACTAGTCCTGCCACCCAAAATAAACAACATGTTCATTTAAAAAGCCAGAAAAACTGAAGAGTATCTAAAGAAAAATAAAAATTCCCTGTGATTTAATTATCCAGACGGCTAATTCTGGCATATTTCCCTTAAGCTTACCCCCTCCTCCGTGTGTGTGTTTTTACACAAAGCTGGGACTGTTACTTGGAAAACTTTATATGCTGCAGCCACCGTATGGCTATGGTATATTTGTATGAATTCGAAGAACGCCCTTCACTAAGCAGTTTACTGTTATCTGACATGTCCAATGGCCTCTCGTCCCCCTGGGCCCCTGACTGCACAACCATGTGGAAGCACTGGACAAGCAAGATTTCTGAAACTCGTTTTACTTATTGGTAATCTTCCTTTCAGAGTGGTTATGAGGCTTAAACCTGATGATCCATGTAAAAGTCACTTGGCAAATACTAGGCCAACAAGAAATGAGAGCTATTATCATGATCATTAGAAGTAGTCACAGCAGTCACAGTGATGGCACCAGTGACCTTTTCACCTTGCCCATCTGACTCATCTCCTACCCTGAGACCTTGTCCACAACTATCCAAAACTGCCAAGCCTTGCTCCATAGTTTAGTCCACCTCCATGTTAACACCTCCAACCAGCAAGAGATTCTCATCATTACTTACAACTCACTGTATTAATTTCTGCTCCTGAAAACATTCCCCACAGAAACTGCTCCAAACTTCACCTTTTGTTAAACACCAAACTTCAATCTGATTATTTTAGAGTTTGTCTTCCACTGTGAGTTTGTGAATTTAGGAATATTGCCTTATTGTTATATGTCAGAAAAAAAGGCTAATTACTGAAAGAACTTAAATTTATTTTATGAGAGCTGCCTTAATGTCTCCTTCTCTGTTAAATTTTCTGTCATTACTCCCCCTTCCCTTGGATCTTGGCCAGAAGTAGAGGCTATTTCCAGGGTTAGCTCCTTCATATACTGAAATCTGTTATATTCCTTCATAAACTACCTCCCTCTTTTACATCTTCTACCTTTTCTTTTCTACTGAACCCTATACCTTTTTTTTTAAAGTTTATTTTTTTTTGAGAGAGAGAGAAAGCGAGAGAGCGCACGGGCGCACAAGCATGTATGTGAGTGGGGGTAGGGGCAGAGAGAGAGAGAGAGCTTAGCATTTACAATATCTGGCAAATCAATGCTAAATTTCATTAATATTTAATACATTTATTACCATAATTATATCTGACAATTTTTTTCTCCATCATTAGCCATTTTTCAAAGATATATATTATTTTCAATTACATCATCAATATAATATATAATGGCTAGTTCCCTGCTTTACATAAATAACTGCAGTTGAAGCTCAGGATTAGTTTTTATTCCTTCAGGTAAAACCCCTTCACCAAATTCCTTTTTCTTTCAGCTGTTTGTTTCACCTGAACAGATTATCTGTATATGGCCAGCAGGTGCTAGTTTCTGGATTCTAGCCACGCTATGCAGCCGCTTCAGGCTAAAACACTTCCAGTCAGGCTCTGTGCTGGCAGCTCAGAGTCTGGAGCCTGATTCAGATTCTCTCTCTCTCTCAAAAATAAATAAAACATTTTAAAAATTGGTTAAAACACTTTCCACCTGAAAATGAAGCCAACAACCATACTTTAGTGGTGTTATTTATACAATGATAATTACTATCACGTTTCCTATCATTAATCAATTTCTCAGGCATCATAAATACATAAATAAATGAAATAAATAAAGTATATGTTTTCTACTACCTTAAAGATTTTATTTGAAAACCTACAATCTTTTCAGATTAGATATGTTAATTATACATAATACACATGATATTTTAATAATTTACCATACTTAAAACAAATTAGAAACAAACATCTGTGGCTACAAAGCTAAGATTTTTTCCTTTGTTTTTAAAATATAAAGAAAAGGGGTGAAAATAGCACTTTCAGATCGTTTCACTAAAAGTTTTCTTAGTTGCTCAAGTTCTTGGAAGGCTGTTTTCCTTAATGACCAAAAAGGATTCGATGTACCCTCTTAACAGCCCTCCTGCTGCAAAAATAATTAATTTGACTTCAAACATATGGGATGTGTGTTTTTTAATAGGAAAATTTTAGTTTAAAAGAAAGATGTGCATTTAAATGTAAATAAATGCACATAAATGATAGTACTATACATCAAAAAATCTATACTGCAAAAATAGTTTTAAAAAAAGTTATATTGTTAACTATAGAACAATCAACTTTTACTTCAACTTCCACACAGATGATACTTTATGGCCAAAAATACCAAAGGTTAAGCACTGTTTTATATTCAAATGAGATTTGGTAACAAGCTATTAAATTTGGGGGGGGGGAGCCCAAACCAACAATGATGCTTGGGAAACTTACCGAATTTTATTATATATCCAAGTGTAAAAGTTCAAAATGGAAAAACAAACAAAAAAAGACAACTAACTTCATTATTAAAAGGATTTAGCTTATTGCCTTAATACAGGACTAAAAATTACAAGTGCACACTAAACAGCCCCAAACCAGCACGGGTGTTCTCAGAAAAGTCCTAAGTGCTGTGGTCGCTACAGCACCCTCCATCTCTGCCACAGCCAGTCCAGATTCAAAGCCACAGGCGGAAACGACTGACTGGCCTCTTGCCAAAGGTAATGGAGCGGAAAGCAAGTATTTGGCCTTTTTCTTTTCTTTTTTTTGTGGCGGGGCTTTTGTAGTGAGAGATAGGTCCTGCCTTCTAGTAGGACTCAAATTATGGGAAACATTTCAAACCCAGGAAGGGAGTTCAGATGGAAGATAACCAAAAGCAATGGTCTTGTCCCTATCTCCTTTCCTTCTAATAATTAATAATAGAGGAAAGGATTTGTTTTTGCTCTTTGATCCTCTAGCACCAGCTCCTACAAACCTACTGGTCTGTGAAGCAGTCACATATTTTACAAAGCAAAGTACAAAATATACACTCAGGGGCATTGTTTAAATAAAGTCCTTCACTAAAATTTCAAATTGCATGGGAAAACAGTATGGAAGTGGATATGCACAACTTAGGCATTTCAATAAATACCTTATATTTATTCAATCAAACATAAGCTTGGGAGATGAAATACAAAATAAAAATAAATGATGATGTGTATATTTATGTGTTAATGAGACAAGTAAAGCATACAAATGAATTTGAGACTGGGTATTCACCTGGACTCCTTGAAAGATACGGCAGCTCATCACCTCACACTGTTCTTGACAAAGCTACACAGTATAAAGTACCTCCCTACTCCCTTCTCTTTGCTCATTACTTACTCTATATGAGCTATATTCAAAAACATCATCCTATTTGATTTCTATGATGGTTCTTTGATAAAGGTAAAATTATCCCCTCTTTACTCTAGAGATTGTAAGAAAATCAGTAGTTGCACGAGGCAGGGGTAGGGAGGAAAGGCAGTAAAGAGAGGAGAGCAGTTTAAACAGAGCATTTTCAGGGTGGCGAAGCTATTCTGTATAATACTGTGATGATGAGTATGTGACATTATGCATTGTCAAAATCCACACAATTGTATAGCACGAAGAGTGAATTCTAATGTAAAAACTATGGATCTTAGCTAATAATAATAATGTACAAATGTTCCTCATCAATCATAATATTTACAAGTTGTTATAACTAGGGGAAACTGCAGGGAAGAGGGAATACACAGGAACTATGCACTATCTGCTTAACTTTTCTATAAACCTAAAACTGCAGATTATTAGCTGAAATCCATAGTTTACATTAAGATTCAGTCTTTGTGCTATACAGTTGTATGGATACAGAATAGTTCCATCACTCTGATATAAAGCCACATTCATACTTCACTTTATACATGAAACTAAATTACAGATGGATCAAAAAGTTAAAAAATTAAAGTACTGGAAGGGAACAAAATATGGATTGTGTGATCTAAGAGTTGAGAAGATACATCTAAGCATGAAGTAAAAACCGTTAGTCTTTCTAGTCGTCTACTAAAATGTCTAGAACAATGAAAGCAATGGACACTTCCTAGAGCCTAGACTAAATACCATTTCCCATTAAAAGACACTGGATCTCTTGGAGAAATCTGATTCTGTTAGGAAATGTGTAAGATAAGCCTGGAACATTACATCTAAAAGAAAGCAAGGAAACCAGCAAAGACTTATATTAAGATCACAACCAAAGGAATTGGGAACCAGCTTGAAAAATCCTTTACTGGCCAAAGATGGGACAATTTGAACATCAAGAAATAGTAACTGTAAAAGAGTACATGAGGGGCTCAGTCGGTTAAGTATCTGACTCTTGATTTCAGCTCAGGTCACGATCTCACAGTTTATGAGTTCCCATGCTAACAGCGCAGAGCCTGCTTGGGATTCTCTCTCCCCGCTTTTTTCTCTACCCTTCCCCTGGCTCACTCTCTGTCCCCTTGTCTCTCTGTGTGAAAATAAACATTAACAAAAATAAATAGTACCTGAAATGGACTAAAACACTTCAAATGTTTTTAAATTCCTAAGTTCATTTAGAAAAATACTAAAAACAAAAAACAAAATCCAAACCTCATGGTACACCTTTCAAGAGTGTAGGTAAATGACTCAATATTTTGAAAATTGGTAAGTAAGAGATATCATAAGTAACATATCTAGCCTTTTCTCTAGGTACTTACTACTCCTCAGAGAAATCAAAGAACTGATAAGAGGGTAATCTTAAGTTTTACAACTCTTAATGAAATAATGTATCTAGATAATGACCCTCAATGGCTGTTCACATCACAAAAAAAGAGACAACAAGATATTATATATCTCCTGATAAAAGTACAAAATGTTCTTCATAAAGCACAAACCAAAATCTCATCAAACATCTGCACCTAACTACCAACTACAGGGTCAGGATTAACAAGTTAGCTAAACAACACCAGTAAAATCTAGATTGTAATATTATTAAAGAACAAATAACGTGTTTACCAACCAAAACTTACAAGGAAAAACATTAACAGAGATGAATGGGTAACATACAGATTAAAAGACTTCAAAGACTGCTCAACCAAAAGCAATGTTTGAATCTTAGTTTCTCATTCAAACTTAAGCAAAAGGCAAGTGGAGAAATGCAAACATAGACTGGATATTTGAAGAATTCATAATATTGAAGGGATTAGTGTTATTTTTCTGCAGGAGTGTAGATTATGTTTAAAAAGTAGGGTCTTCATTTTTAAAGAAATAAATTCAGATTAAAAAAGCAATTATTGAAGTGTGGTGTTGAAGAATGGCTGAAAAAAAGACTACATTACATAAAGAAAAGAATTAGAAATAGAAAATGACCATGTAAAATATGGTTGGTACCACAGAATTAAAAACAGGTTAACTGTACACCCACAGTCACTTTTGATGCTATGAAGGAAAAAGAAGACATGATCAGTGATTTCAAATTTATATATGCAGCATTTCACAATGATATATCAGTGAAAGAAAAAAATTTTAATTAAAATCTGATGGGAACAAAGAAGATTCTTTGTTAAAATTTTGATCTGTTATAAAAGAAATCAGATTATAGACAGTAGACAATGGCAATGACATGTATTTTTCCACTTGGTATTAAAACTAAATCTGAAGGAGGAGGAGTTAAGACGGTGGAATAGTAGTGGACCCTGGGCTTGTCTCTTCCCTTCAACACAGCAGGATAACATCAGATCATTTTGAAAAGCTAGGAAACTGATCTGAGGATTAAGAAACAGTCTGCATAATTGGAGGGAGAGAAGGTGGTAGGTACAGAGCACAGAGAGGTGCAATGCAGAGAAGGGTTGTGGTGTAGCAGAGGGGTGGGAGCCCTTTTTGTAGAGAGGAGAAAGAGGGCAGAAAGAGCAGCGCACTGGGTTTGCGCAGAAAAGCCCCTTGAACACAGCTAGAGAGAGAGTGAAAACAAGTGCAGGGTACTGCACAAGAAAACTCTGTCCCAAAACCACTAATGGGGAAAAAGGAGAGATTCAATACCGCCAGCTTTTATGAATAGTGAAGTGCACAGTCTGAAGCCTCAGAGGCTGCACCTGGCATCGCTCAAAGCTTCTGGAAGCCTCGAAGCACGGCAGAGCCTCCCCAGCAGGCAGCGTGGTCTGAGGATCCCCTGTGTCACATGATTAGTTCCCCTGCCTGGGATGCACTTGGTAGAGGCAATACAGCCTCTCCATGGGCAAAAGGCCCTGCGGGGACCAAAGACCTGCCCTGCTCACTGATATAGGAGAAAAGACACTGGCTGAGGGCAGCAAAACCTGGCACCAGCTTTGTGTTGGGCTTTACCATAAACTCTGAGCTGCTGCTGGGGCTGCTGCTGCTGATGCTGTGCGGTCACAGGAATGTTTCTGGGGCACCTGGAGAGCAGCCACAATGTGGTGAAACCCTCCCCCAGTTCACCGTGGGCCCCAGCTGCAGGGGTCTCTGAAGTGTGTGGTTCTGAAACACAGAGACTCCTGAGATAAAACTCAGGAGGGTGGTGCCACCTGGCAGGCATACAGCTCTGACACAGAGTGAAGGTGGGGAGCTGAGGGAAGTTGGGGACAATGGAGTAGTGACTGATCACACGTCTGTGAAGGCTTGAACTTCCCACTGGAGGGACTAGAGAGTGGGGAGAACCCATTTTTACCATTAGTCTACCAGAACATTGACCTCAGGGAGCTAAACATCGCCACCAACTGGCAATTAGAGCGGATACACAAAGCCCTGCCCCCTGTGCCCTCCAGGCACATTTCCACTAAGGCAAGTCCACGGAGAATGAGAGCAGCAGCCCCTCCCTGTGAAGACCTCTGGGTCAAGATCAGCACAAATCCCTTCCATACTCTTAAGTCTACTGATCACAGACTGCTGTGATGTTTCAGCTCGAGGGTAAACTGGATCTAGCTTCATTTGGGGTTTTTTGGTTTGTTTTTGCCCTTGGATACAGAAAGAGCACAAGTTTTTATTAAAACTTTCAAAAAAAATTTTTTAATGTCTTATTTTTGAGAGAGAGAGAGACAGAGGACGAATGGGGGAGGAGCAGAAAGCAAGGGAGACGCAGAATCCGAAGCAGGCTCCAGGCTGCTGTCAGCACACAGCTCAACACCAGGCTCGAACTCATGAACAGTGAGATCATGACCTGAGCTGAAGTTGGACACTTAACCGACTGAGCCACCCAGGTACCCTTAAAGTTATTTTATTTTGTTAACTTTTAATTTTTTTATCTTTTTCTCTCCTTTTTAGTTTGATCAAGCTTCCTTTAAATAAGCAGACCAAAACACACATAGGATCTTCTTCCTTTGTTTTTTTGAAAAGAAATTTAATTTTAATTTAACTTTATTATTTTTGTTTTCCTCCAAAAGGACAAGATGGAGGCATTTACCCCCAAAGAAGGAATTTATCCCTAGGAAGAAATGATGACCAAATAAATACAGATGAAAGTAAGATGTTTGGACTACAATGTAAAAACAATTGTAAGGATTCTACCTGGGCTTGAAAAAAACATAGAAGACACCAGAGAATACCTTGCCACAGACATAAAAGAACTAAAATCTACTCAGGCCAAATTTTAAATTGCTACAACCGAGATGCAAACCTGAATGGATGCCACAACTGTGAGGATGGACAAACCAGAGGAACAAATTACTGATATAAAAGATAAGGTTATGAAAAATAATGAAGCTGAAAAAAAAGAGGGAAACAAAGGTAATAGATCATAAATGAATACTTAGGGATTCAGTGACTTCTTAAAACAGAATAACATTCATAATATAGGAGTCCCAGAAGGTGAAGAGAGAGAAAAAGGGGCAAAAGGTTTATTCAAACAAATTATGACTCTGAAAACTTCCTTAATCTGGGGAAAGACACAGACATCAAAATCCAAGAAGCAAAGAGAACTTCCATTAAATTCACCAAAAGCCAGCAATCACCAAGGTATATCACAATAAAATTCACAAAATACACACAAACAAGAAACCTTAGAGCAGCAAGGGAGAAGGAAAAAAGTCCTTAAACCTACAAGGGATGACAGATTAGGTTTGCAGCAGACCTATCTACAGAAACTTGGCAGGCCAGAAAGGAGTGGCAGGATATATTCAATGTGCTGAATGGGAAAAATATACAGCTAAGAATACTCTATCCAGCAAGGCTGTCATTCAGAGTAGAGGGAGAGATAAACTCTTTCCCAGACAAATAAAAACTAAAGGAGTTCGTGACCACAAAAGCAACACTACAAGAAATATTTAAGGGGGATTCTGAGTTGGTGGGAGTGGGGAAGACCAAAAACAAAAAGACTAAGGACCAGAGAACATCACCAGAAACACCAACTCTACAGGTAACACAACAGCACTAAACTCTTACCTTTCAATAATCACTCTGAATGTAAATGGACTAAATACTCCAATCAAAAAACATAGGGTATCAGAATGGATAAACAAATAAGATCTGTCTATATGCTGTCTACAGGAGACTCACTTTAGACCTAAAGATATCTGCAGATTACAAGTAAGGGGATGGAGAACCATCTATCATGGTAATTGATGCCAAAATAAAGCCAGAGTAGTCATACTTCTATCAAACTAGATTTTACTTATTTATTTAAAAATTTTTAATGTTTGTTTATTTAAATCACTTATTTATTTATTAATGTTTATTTTTGAGAGAGAGTGAGAGATAGACTATGAGTGGGGGAGAGAAATAGACAGGGGGAGACACAGAATCCAAAGCAGGCACAGGTTCTGAGGCTGATATGGGGCTCAGACCCACAAACCAAGAGATCATGACCCAAGCCGAAGTCAGAGGCTTAACCAACTGAGCCACCCAGGCACCCAGGGACAAACTAGATTTTAAAACAGACTGTAACAAGAGATGAAGAGGGACATTCTTTCATAATTAAGGAGTCTAACCATCAAGAAGATCTAATTATTGTAAATATTTATGTCCCCAACATGATAGCACCCAAATATATAAATTAATAACAAACATAAAGAAACCCACTGACAATTATAAGGTAATAGTAGGGTACTTTAACACCCCACTTACAGCCATGGACACATCATCTAGGCAGAAAATCAAAAAGGAAACAATGGCTCTGAATGACATAGTGGAAAGGATGGACTTAACAGAGATATACAGAACTTTCCATCCTAAAGCAGCAGAGTACACATTCTTCTCAAGTGCACGTGGAACATTCTCCAAAACAGATTACATACTGGGTCACCAATCAGCCCTCAACAAGTACAAAAAGACTGAGATCATACCATATATATTTTCAGACCACAATGCTATGAAAGTTGAAGTCAACCCCCAAGAAAACATTTGGAAAGACACAAATACATGGGAGTTAAAGAACATCTTACTAACGGATGAATGGGTTAACCAGGAAATTAAAGAGGAAATAAAAAAGTAAATGCAAGCAAACAAAAATGAAAACAGGACAGTCTAAAACCTTTGGGATATAGCAGAGGCAGTCCCAAGAGGGAAGTATATTGCACTATGGGTCTACCTCAAGAAGCAAGAAAGGTCTTAAATACACACCCTAACCTTACACTTAAAGGAGCTAGAAAAGCAAATAGAGCCTAAAGCCTGCAGAAGAGGGAAATAATAAAGACAAAAGCAGAAATAAACAATATAGAAACAAAAAAACCCCAGTAAAACAGATCAATGAAACTAAGACCTGGTTCTTCCAAAGAATAAAATTGGTAAGCCTCAAGTCAGACTTATCAAAAAGAAGACACAAAGTACCCAAATAAATAAAATCATGAATGAAAGGGAGAGATCACAATCATCACCAAGACATACAAATATATATAGGAAAGTATTATGAAAAATTATATGTCAACAAACTGGGCAACCGGGAAGAAATGAATAAATTCTTAGAAACATACAAACTACCAAAAGTGAAACTGGAAGAAATAGAAAATTTGAACAGACCAATAACCAGTAAAGAAATTGAAACAGTAATCAAAAATCTCCCAACAAACAAAAGTCCAGGGCCAGATGGCTTCACAGGGGTATTCTACCAGAAGTTTAAAGAAGAGTTAAAATCTATTCTTCTCAAATTGTCCCAAAAAATAGAAACACAAAGGAAAACTTCGAAACTCATTCTATGAGACCAGTATGACTTCGATTCCAGAACCAAAGACTCCTGTAAAAAGGAAAATTTCAGGCCCATATCCCTGATGAACATGGATACAAAAATCTCAACAAGATACTAGCAAACTGAATCCAACGGTACATTAAAAGAATTATTCACCATGATCAAGTGGGATTTATTCCTGGACTGCAGGGCTGGTTCAATACTATAAATCTATCAATGTGATACACTACATTAAATAAAGAAAGGATAAGAACCAACTGATCCTCTCAATAGATGCAGAAAAACCATTTGACAAAACACAGCATCCATTCTTAATAAAAACACTCAACAAAGCAGGGATAGTAGGAACATACCTCAACATCATAAAACCCACATATGAAAGACCCACAGCTAATATCACCCTCAATGGGGAAAAATGGGGCTTTTCTCCTAAGGTCAGGAACATGACAGGGATGTCCATTCTCACCACTACTGTTCAACAGAGTACCAGAAGTCTGAGCCTCAGCAACCAGACAACAAAAATAAAAGGCATCCACCAACAAGCAAAACAAGTACTACAATGTCAAAATATTTAAAAAAAAAGAAAACCCTCTCACATGCATAAATGAAAGATTGCACACAAAGAACTCACATCTTTTCAAGCTTCAATAGTAAATATTCTGCTACTATGTATTAAATACTGCATGCTTTGCCCAAGCTAAGATGAAACCACATCATAAATCAATAAGCATTTTGCATTTTCTTTCATTATCTACTCAAAGTCATGCCTA
>NC_043709.1:67214891-67282348 GCF_006229205.1 Suricata suricatta
TATCCCTTGGGTAAATCCCTAGCAGTGCTGTTTGCTTATTTAATACATTCCGTCAAGGACAGAAATTACATGATGGTTTTTTTGTTTTTTTGTTGTCTTTTTTTTCCCCCTAGGAAGTGTGTCTTGGGTTCTTCCCTTATTATTTTCATTACTTTTGTTTTTTTCCTCTTCTTTTTTTGGTGGTGGGGGTGGTTATGTTTAAATGAAGTTGCTTTTACAACACCAAAGACTTAATTATCCATTTCCTATATAAAAGGTAGCTACTTTTTTGCATGGACCTCAAGTATATTGTAGTATAGAGGTGGAATTTAAGGAAAGGTATTAAGCAGGCTGTGTTTTAGCTTATGGGCAAGTAATAAATTGTATCATTTATCTTGAATGTATCATAGATAAGCTGCTGTATAATGATTGCCACTTCAGATAGCTGTGAAATTAGGTGATTAACTAGTTGTTACTTAACCTTCTAATTTCTGTATAAGTCTAATTACATGAAATAGAAGTTGGGGTTCTGATTTTTTACTTTGCTTATCCACTTGGAGTGTCATTGTAACTACTGTATTGTAAATGATGGAAAATAATTGCATATGTTAAAAAAATAGTGTTATATTCTAAAGAAAAAATAAAAAATAAAGTAAAAAAAAAAAAAGGCATCCACATTGGCAAGAAGAAGTCAAACTTTCACTATTTACAGACAACATGATACTCTATGTAGAAAACCCAAAAGACCTCTCCAAATAATGCTCAGAACCAATACATGAATTCGGCAAAGTAACAGGATATCAAATTGATGTAGAGAAATTTGTTGCATTTCTATACACCAATAATGAAGCAGCAGAAAGAGAAATCAAGGAATCGATCCCATTTACAACCACACCAAAACCTGTAAGATACATGGGAATAAACTTAACAAAAGAGATAAAAGGTCTGTACTCTGAAAACTACAGAACACTTATGAAAGAAGCTTGGGTAAGACACAAAATGGAAAAATATTCCATGATCATGGATTGGAAGAACAAATATTGTTAAAATGTCAATGCTCCCCAAAACAATCCACATATTCAATACAATCCCTATCAAAATAACACCAGCATTTCTCACAGAGCTAGAACAAACAATTCTAAAATTTGTATGGATCCAGAAAGACCTCAAATATCCAAAGCAATCTTGAAAAAGAAAAGCAAAACTGAAGACATCACAGTTTCTGGATTTCAAGCTATATTATAAAGCTGTAGTCATTAAGACAGCATGGTACCGACACAAAAACAGATACATAGATCAATGGAGCAGAACAGAAATTCCAGAAATGGACCAATAACTCTATGATATGTTCAACTAATCTTTGACAAAGCAGGAAAGAATACCCAGTGAAAAGAAGACAGTCACTTCAACAATTCATTTTGGAGAATTGGACAGCAACATGGAGAAGGATAAAATTGGACCACTTTCTTACACCATATACAAAAATAAATTCAAAATGGATGAAAGATCTAAATGTGTAATAGGAAACCATCAAAATCCTAAAGGGGGACATAGGCAGCAATTTCTTTGACCTCAGCCACAGCAACTTCTTACTGAGCATGTCATCAGAAGCAAAGGAAACAAAACCAAAAATGAACTACTGGGACTTCTTTAAAATAAAAAGTTTCTGTACGTCAAAGGAAATAATCTACAAAATTAAACTGCAGCCTATGGAATGGGAAAAGATATTTGCAAATAACATATTGGATAAAGGATTAGTACCCAAAAGCTATAAAAAAGTTATCAAACTCAACACTCAAAAAACAAATAATCCAGTGAAGAAATGGGCAGAAGACATGAATAGACACTTTTCAAAGAAGACATCCAGTGGTGCCTGGGTGGCTCAGCTGGTTAAGCAGCCAACTTCAGCTCAAGCCGTGATCTCGTGGTTTGTGAGTTCAAGCCCCGTGTCGGGCTCTGTGCTGACAGCGGGGAGCCTGGAGCCTGCTTCAGATTCTGTGTCTCCCCTGCTCTTTCTGTTTCTCAAAAATAAATAAATGTTAAAAAAAAAAAGACATCCAGATGGCTAACAGACACATGAAAAGATATGCAACATTACTCATCATCAGGAAGATACAAATCAAAACCACAATGTGGTATCACCTCACACCTGTCAGAATGGCTAAACTAAAGAACACACACAAAAAAAATAGGTGTTGGCAAAGAGGCAGAGAAAGGGGAACCCTCTTGCACTGTTGGTGGGAATGCAAACTGGTGCAGCTACTCTGAAGAATGGCATGGAGGTCCCTCAAAAAATTAAAAATAGGGGCACTTGGGTGGCTCAACTGGTTAAGTGTCTGACTTCAGCTCAGGTCATGATCTCATGGTTTGTGAGTTTGAGCCCTGCATCAGGCTCTCTGCAGTCAGCACAGAGCCTGCTTTGGATCCTCAGTCCTCCTCACTCTCTGTTCCTCCTCTGCTCTGCTATCTCTCTCTCAAAAATAAATAAACATTAAAAAAGTAAAAAAAAAAAAAATAATAAAAGAACTATCAGATAATCCAACTATTGCACTACTAGGTATTTAGCCAAAGGTTACAAAAATACAGATTCAAAGGGACACACGCACCTCAATGTTTACAGTCAAACTATGGAGAGAGCTCAAATGTCCACTGACTGGTGAATGGCTAAAGAACATGTGGTATATACATACAATGAAATATTACTCAGCCATCAAAAAGAATGAAATCTTACCATTTGCAATGATATGGGTGGAACTAGAATGTATTATACAAAGCAAAATAAGACGAATCACATATGATTTCACTCATATGTGGATTTTAAGAAACAAAATAGATGAACATATGGGAAGAGGGAAAAAGGACAGACAGAAAGAAACCACAACAGACTCTTAACAACAGAGAATACAGAGTGTTGATGGAGGAATGTGGGTGGGAGACAGGCTAGATGGGTGATGGGTACTAAGGAGGGTGCTTGTTATGATGAGCCCTGGGTGTTGTATGTAAGTGATGAATCACTGAATTCTACTCTGGAAACCAATATTGCACTGTATGTTAACTAACTAGAATTTAAATAAAAAATTGAAAACAAAAGAAAACTAAAGAAATAAAGGATCAAAAAACCTCAACAACCCTAAATCTGAATAATAAAAGTCATTACTGTCTTTATGCCTTAATGCTTTTGCTATCCTAAGCTTCTCATAGGTCACTGGGTACACAAACTCCTTCTGTAATTCCCTGCACTTGCTATTCTGACTGAAATTAGTTTTGCATGACAAACTCCTACACATTCTTCAAGACCCAATTCAAAAGTAATGTCTGTAGTGAAACTTTTGTAACCATCCCAGCATTACATTAACCACCTGCTATGCAGCCAGTAACACTATGAAATCATCTTTTAACAGCTTTTATTTATACTGTAAATTTGTTTTTTAGATGTGCTTCTTTAAAGGCTGAGAATAATCTTTTTATTTCTAACTCCTAACACATATACTCACCCAGAGGGTGCTCAATAAATATTTGCAGAATCAAACTGAATTAGGATTGCAGCATCTAAAAATGGCTTTTAAAAATGACTAGCTCTAAGAAGCCTTGTTGAGTCTTATTTAAAATAGAATTCCAAAGAGAAGGCGCACATCAAATTTTGTAACACTGATCTTACTAGCAGATGGGAATGTGTTCATTAACCCTTTCAGCAATTTTTCTTTCTGAAATAAGCGTTTCATCAAAAACAGCTATTCTCAAACTTCTTAGTTAACAAGCAGGATTAGCTGACTATCTACTCTATCAACTGTCATTTGCATGGAAAGACAAAAACAAAATCTACAAAAAGGAAGAATACGATTGACAATGGTGATGCAAGTTTCAAATTAAAAGTTACAATATAAAAGAAGATGGGGAAATTAAATTAATCAAAGAAATAATGAGAGACAAACTAAAGCACTTTTAAACAATGTTTTGACAGATTTTACACTATAATCTAGTACACACATGCCAATTATATTACAATAATTACCTTTAGTGACATGATAGAATCTGATATATTTAATTTTCTTTTCGTTGCGGGGGAGGCGGGGAAGCAAGCAACACCCACCAGTAGAGACTGGCTAAAATGATTTTATGACACTATTAGTGGGTTGAGATTATAAGTTTGATAAACACTATCCAAAGAAATTGTGCATGCTATTAATAATCCATAGGCTACAGTGATAGCTATAATCCCATATCAAATATGTATATGAAGTTTACAGCCTAGTATAATGTCCATAGTATATCATAAAAATTATGAATAGCAAATATAATTTTTAAAATAATGTAATTTCTACTATCAGTAGTTAAAAAAAGAGACATGGAATCTTTGATATCTAAAACATGAAAAGAGTATTATGTCTATTAAGACAAGTGCCTTAGTCCTTCACCTCTAAAAAGTGACAAAGCAAAGGGTCTTGGCTGAGCACTGATAAAAGAACTATTTTATTTTAACCAACATTATTCTCAAGTATTTCAAGTGGAAGAAAGCCCTGTCATAAGAATTTCAGTTCTACTCATTGTTGATCTTAGTTATTAAATTGTAAGATGATATGGTTTTAAAAATAATTCTCATGGAGTGTCCAACCCAAACTCAAATTTAAGACAAGTCAGTCTTCCTAACAGATTATTACCTTTAAGTTGCTATAATAAAGAAATTCTACAGCCACAACCAACCTCAAGTTACTTTAAAAAATCCTCTTTTCATAGCCAAATATGAAATCAAACACTTAGCTGATTCTGTTGTTTTTTTTTTAAACTAGTATCAAAACACATTCCCCAATCACCAACCATTAGGCAGTGAAGCTCTATGACTTACACAAATTTCTTAGTTTAGGTGCTACTAGGTCTCCATAAACATCCCACTTAACAGAATATATTTTTGCTAAAACACTTCAGTGGCTTTGTTCAAAAGAAAATTTTCATGAAAGTATAGATGACAGAAATGTCAATACAAAAGCATTCCAGAACAAAGAGCATTTATGTATATCAAATAAAATTGCCATTTACTTTTTACAAGACTGCCACAGACACATGAAGTTGTGTCCAGGTTTCCTCACTGGCTCCCCTTGTTGACTAGATGCACTGAACAGAGAAGGCTGAGAAGTGCTGGGCTGGTTCAGCACCTGCGCAGCTGGTGAAGGCGTCAGAGGAGCGTTCTGTGAAAAACACAACCGCACAGTTTGTGAGACGACACTGAGAAACGTTCATATTTTATACTGCAGGCTTAAAATGAGGATTATAATGATGATTGTATGACTATATAGTTACATGACAGTTATAACTTCTAACATAAAATTTACATTTGTGGTTTTCATGATTGTTTTTTAAATTCTTTAAAAAGATAACTATGTTTATAAAAATAATTAGGAAATAAGACCCTTTTATTTCATATGAACCACAAAGGCAAGGCCATACTGTTGTTACAGGATATATATTACTTAGAATTAAAAATTTTATATTAATAAAATTAGGCAGAAACACAATTATAAATTAAAACAAGTAAAGATACTATAAATGCACCCACTTGATTTATTTATGTACATTCTTTACATCAATTGCAAATTATTATTTTTTTGAATATATTTCCATTTAGATTTTTAAATCAATATAACATAAAGCAAACACCACCTAGCAAAAAGAAAATTTCTCATGTTACAAATGAAGTAACCATAAGTAGAATGTGTGAATATAATTTTTAGTAAGCTGTTTTAACAACCTCAGTCTTACAATTTGAGTATGTTTTCTTTGAACCCTAACTCAGATTTTATTAATAACATATCACAAAGGGAAAAACAATATTGATTTTCTCATATAGAAATGGTAGCACACCATTTTCAAAGCACTGTTTGAAAGCAATAAATTTAAACTTTGGGGAAATATTAAGTACACTATTGACTTATATTAAGGTGATATTAGAAATGGTCAAAACTACAATAAAAATACCTGAAAATGTCAGACTAAAATCCCTAATAACTAGAAAAAAAGATGAAACACATATAAGGCATAAAAATGAAAAAAGGGAGAATGAAATGTTGATAAAAAATGTCTCTTAGAAATGTGAAGTTGGGGCACTTGGTTGGCTCAGCAGATTAAGCATCCACCTTTTTCTTCTTAATGTTTATTTATTTTGAGAGAGAGCGAGAGTGAGAGCTTGCAAGCAAGCGAGCCCAATGTGGGGCTTGAATTCACAAATGGTGAGATCATGACCTGAGCTGAAACAAAGAGTCTGAAGCTTAACCAACTGAGCCATCCAGGTGCCCTAACATCTGACTCTCAATTTGGGCTTAGGTCATCTCATAGTGAGTGGGTTCAAACCCCACATCCAGCTCTGCACTGAGAGCATGTATCATGCTTGGGATTTCCTCCCTCCCTCTCTTTCTGCCACTCCCCTGCTCATGCTCTTTCTGGTTCTCTCTCTCAAAATAAACTTAAAAAAATTTTTAAATGCTTTATTTATTTTTGATACAGAAAGAGACAGAGCATGAGAGGGGGAGGGTCAGAGAGAGAAGACACAGAATCTGAAGCAGGCTCCAGGCTCTGAGCTAGCTGTCAGCACAGAGCCTGACGCGGGGCTTGAACCCACAAACGTGAGATCTGACCTGAGCCGAAGTCGGAGGCTTAACCGACTGAGTCACCCAGGCACCCCTCAAAATAAACTTTAAAAAAAGGGCGGGGGGTGCCTGGGTGGCTCAGTTGGTTAAGCATCCGGCTTTGGCTCAGGTCATGATCTCACTGTTCATGAGTTCAAGCCCCAGGTCAGGCTCTGTGCTGACAGCTCAGAACCTAGAGCCTGCTTCAGATTTTGTGCTTCCCTCTCTCTCTGCTCCTCCCTCACTCATGTTCTGTCTTTCAAAAATAAACAAACATTAAAAAAAAATTTTTTTTAATGTGATGTCATGGGGCACCTGGGTGGCTCAGTTGGTTAAACATCCAACTCTTTATTTCAGCTCAGGTCATGATCTCAGTTCACTGATTTGAGCCCCAGGCTGGACTCTGCACTGACAGTGAGGGGTCTGCTTGGGATACTCTCTCTGTCCCTCCCTTGCTCTTGTGCATTGGAGCCTGGGCATTCTCTCTCACTCTCTCTCTTTTTCTTTCTGCCTCTCTCCCACTAGTTCTTTCTCTCTCAAAAATAAATAAACTTAAAAAAAAAAAAAAAAGGTCTTGGAGCACCTGGCTGGCTCGGGTGAGCAAGTGACTATCTCAGGGTTGTGAGTTCGAATCCCATGTTGGATGTAGAGACTACTTGAAAAAATAAAATCTTGTGGTGCCTGGGTGGCTTGGTCAGTTAAATGTCCGATTTTTGATTTCGGCTCAGGTCATGATCTCACAGTTTGTGGGACTGGGCCCTGTGTCAGGCTCCATACTGCAGAGCCTGCTTGGAATTCTCTCTCTCCCTTTCTTTCTGCCCCTCCCCCACTTGTACTCTCTCTCAAAATAAATACACTTGGGGGGGATCTACCTTTGGGATATAATTAAAGTTGTTTCTATAGTTGGATCCCACCTTTAAGATTTTATAATATGGTTAGGGAGAAAACGTACATGCATATACATGCATGAAAAACAGGCATCATGGATAGGATGTGGACCTTCTAGCTTAGCAGATCAGTACTCTAACTTTAAATTTGCCTTTTGAACTAGTTATGTGACCCTAGGCAACCTGTCTAACCTCTCTGATCCTCAGTTTCCTCATTTATAAACTGTTAAGTAATGAAATCCAACCTAAGGAATGGTGAGAAGACTAGAGAAATGATAGATGAAGAACCTAGCTCTAGAGTCTCAATATATGACAATAGTTACTATCATTATTATTATGCCAGAAATCCCAAGAAAGAAATCCAAAAGGGAAATCGTATTTTGGAGGAAAGATGATGAGTCTGCTTTGGGAACAGTGACAGATCAACAACTACTAAAGTTAATGCTAGAAACATGGATCTCACACTCTGTGAATTCCATTTTTTTTTTAAGTCACTTTTTAAAAAAGTGTTTATTTATTTATTTTTGAGGGAGAGAGCATGAGCACAAGCACAAACTGGGGCAGAGAAAGAGGGAGATAGAGAATCCCAAGCTGGCTTCACGTTTGGCACATGCCAATGCTGGGCTGGATCCCATGAATTGCGAGATCAGGGCCTGAGCTGAAATCAAGAGTGGATGCTTAACCTACTGAGCCACCAAGGTGCCCTCATTTGAGAATTAAAAACAACAACAACATTTTTTAAAATCTTCATTTATTTTTGAGAGAGCGAGCGAGCGAGCAAGCAGGCGAAAGGCAGAGAGAGTGGGAGACAGAACCTGAAGCAGGCTCCAGGCTCTGAGCTGTCAGCACAGAGCCTGATGTGGGGCCCGAACCCATGAACCTGAACTGTGAGATCATGACCTGAGCTGAAGTCGAATGCTTAGCCAACTGAGCCAGGGGCCCCTCACCTGTGAATTCTTAAAGCCATAAAAACTCAAGATGAGAAAGCAGATGGAAAACAAAAAAAAGAGGGTTGGAGACAAAAGAATGGAACATTAGAATCAGTTTATTTATCAAAAGTATTATGCAACTTGCTTCCCTCAAATAAAAACATTACATTAAAAATCCAGAAAATTCTAATAAGGGGGAGTAATCAAGAGGACCAGTTTCAGCCAAATACAAATATTAAATAACAAGTTACAAATATCCCAGAATTTTAATTTAAGGGTAAGTTTGCCAGAGGAATCAAATTTCCTCAGAATTAACCTTCCAGTTCCCTATACTATTACCACTTAAATTAGGTATCTTACTATCTTGTCATATATTTGATGATTAAGCTTATTTTTACTTTTATAAGTGCTAACAAATCTTTATCCTATTTTTTTTTTCCATTATGGAACTCTTATTCAGTGTCATACAGAAAATTTAACAAGGAATCACAGGGTATTTTAACCCAAATGTTAATGAGGATGTGGCACGGAGAACTGCTCTCAAATTAATCTAAGGTATTAAATTAAGAATGAATAAAAGAGACACATTAACCAAATGCAAAATGTAAAAAATTTGTGGAGCCTGATTTGAACAAGTTATTAAAAAAAAAAATACACCAGGGTGCCTGGGTGGCTCAGTCGGTTGGGCCTCCAACTTCAGCTCAGATCATGATCTCATGTTTGTGGGTTTTGGCCCCACATCGGGCTCTGTGCTGACAGCTCAGAGCCTGGAGCCTGCTTCTGATTCTGTGTCTCCCTCTCTCTCTGCCCCTCCACTGCTCATGCTCTGTTTCTCTCTGTATCAAAAATAAATAAAACATTAAAAAAATTTTAAAAATACACCACATTATTTTTTAAAAACAACTAGAGAGCTAGAGAACACTGACCATGAACTGGGTCTATTTTTTTAGCAGTGATTTGGTACTGTAGATATATATTTATCTATCTATATATATATCCGTGTCTATCTATCTATCTATCTATCTAGTTAAAAGTACTTTAACAATTAAAGAAATAGACTCTGGATTACTTATTGGCAAAATGAAATAATGCTTGATATTTGTTTTAAAGTACTCCAATAGGAGCGCCTAGGTGGCTCAGTCAGTTAAGCAACTTCAGATCAGGTCATGATCTCATGGTTCGTGAGTCCGAGCCCCGCGTCAGACTCTGTGCTGACAGCTCAGAGCCTGGAGCCCGCTTCAGGTTCTGTGTCTCCTTCTCTGTCTGCCTCTCTCCCACTCACACTCTGTCTCTCAAAAATGAATAAACGTTAAAAAAAATTTAAAGTACTCCAATAAAAAAAATGATAGTGGTGAAGAACAGATGAAACTAAAAAGGGCAAATGATACTATTTTAAGCTAGGGGATTTATGTATCAGTGAAACAAAAAGAATTAAAATACTTATAGACTATACCAAATGAGAAATTCTATGACTCATATTTTCTTTGACCATAAAGATAAATATTTTTAGGTTTCCTCTTATATTAAAAAAATTACATACTTCTTTCAACAAAACTAATTTTCTAACAGGTTGTATTGTGCTGCAAATTTTTTAAAGTACCATTTAAATTAATTATGGTTGAAGAATTAGGTCTTTTACATGAGAGTATAAAATAGACTTCTTTTAGGAGGCATTAGTTTACTTTTTCTTCTTATTTGCCATGAAGAACTGCTAGACCATTAGCCACAACTCCAACTCAAATGCAAATGTAAAAATATGTTTCAAAGCCGTATTTTTGGAATGATCACTCGAGGAATATTCTACACCATCTACTTTATTCAGGAAAAGCATTTTTTATACAAGTTCTTTTTTTTTTTTAAATCAAAGTGGAAAAGCCACAACTCCAGTAGTGAGCGACCAGAAAAGTAAAATTACACAAAGGATATAAAACACTTCTGTGATTTATTCTGTAATGCAAAATTGACTAAACCTTAGAATAAGACTAAAATTTAAACACTTAAATATGTTAGAAAATTCAAATACAAATTCATAAACTAGTCTCAACATGAATTCTTTACTAAACAGTAATGAAATACTGTGTTCACCTGTAGCTACAGATTTTTGAAAGCCACTTATAAAATGGAACTGATTGAGGTAAATAGGATGAAAAACCAGACACAATGACACCTAAGATCCAACTGAAGGAACAAACTGAAAAAGTGTACTCTAAAAATAGGCAAGTTAGGAGGGATACTCTGAAACAGCTTTAGGAACAAGAATTAGATTTACTCTAAATGTGATTAAAACAGATTATACTTAGTCTAAATGTACAGATCTTTTGAGAACAGTATTAAAGGCAATAATAGAAATCTTTGGAAAAGAGATCTTTTTGATCTCTTGTAGAAAAGTAACTTCAACTCTTACAAATGAGGGTCTGGGATAAGGTAATATCTTAAGATTTTTCTGCTCTAACATTGTCTTACGCTCTTAAACTACCAAATTTTTTACTCTAAGTAAGTAAGTATACCTAGACAATCAATACATACCAAGCCTGAAGAACACATTGAAATGCAAAAAAAAAAATTATGTTTCGTGGTAGTGCCATTCTTAGTGTTTAACAATGTGCTAGTCCACTACAAATCTAAGCGGTAGTACTCTTAGGAAAATATGGAAATGATAATTCCGGTGGCTCTTGCTAAAATCACCTTGGCTATGACTAAATGCTGCCCCCTTGAGGCTACAAATCTGCCTTCTGACTAGTTGAGTAACTTCAAGCTCTTTATCAAAGGAAGGGATCTGGAAGACACCAAGGTTCAGTTTATGCAGAACCATTTTAGCAATGATTCCTCTGTGAAGGACACGGAACTGAGGAGAGGCATATATAAAATCCCTTAAATAAATACATCCTCAAGTAAACTATTTTTATGTACAAGAATTTAACATGTCTTTAGATCATGGGATTAAGTTATAGCTATATTCAACATGTTTTACACGTTCCTGAAAAAGGCAAGTCTTTAGGTAAATATTTATAATTAACTTTTTTACTCATTTTTATTTTTTATATGCCAATCTAGTTTTCTGCCTCCAGAAGATACCAATTCATGAAGGGTGGAAGGAAGGAGAGCCTTTGGAAATAGTTATACTATAACCTGAAAATATAACAGATTGAAAATAAGCAGCTACCAATAAAGAAATCTGCCTTGAAATAGATATAATTTATTTTGTATTTATATAAATTACCCAACTAAATACTACTTAAGCACAAAATCTATGGTATGGTATGGTATATTTTCATATATCATTCTTTTTTTTGTTGTTGCTATTCTTTTTTTTCCTGTAATGTAATTAATACAGCTTATTAATGGGAGTGAAAAGGAACAAAATGGAGAAAAGGAACATGAAGTAACAATGGTATTAGGAAGGATTACCTGTTGGCCATTCTCAGTAGGGACATTTCCCTGCAGTCTTTTCAGCCCTGAACATTCTGCAAGTTTGGAAGTCCCTTTGTAGGGTCCAGGTGCCTCCTTTACATCCCCAAACCCCTTGAAATGGCAGAAATAACAAGGTCTGGCTGAAATAAAATCACATCTGAAATCCTCTATTTCATCTATCCCTTTAAAGTACCAATTTAGGCAGTGAATAAAATGGTGTTAAACCAAGGTCTATATAAAAGAAATTTAAAGAATCAAGAAACAGTAGAAATGGTTTTCCTATTAGCAGGCTCTTAAGAAGGCCCACCTACCCTTCAAAGGAAACTTAGGATTCCATCTTGAACAGTTGATCTTTTTTAGGCTTCATAGGTACTTTATACGACAGTAAAATACACCTATCCCTTTAATGAGTGCCTAACTCTGTTGGCCTGCATTAGATGCATGTATGTCTAATGTGTTAAGAAAATGTCCTGAAATTAACATTTAATGGTATGCACATTCGGTAACATAATAGTTCAATCAATCAATATGTTACATATCAAAGGACTTTCCAGAACTTTACAAAGAAATCTTTTTAAAATAGTGGAGAAATGGGTTAAGAGTATGAATCTTCATTTCAGACACATATCCAAGGGTTCAGTCCCGGACCACCTCATATTAGTTGGTGACCTTGTGCAAGTTACTTTGTATCTTGGAGCCTCATCTCTAAAATATGAATAAATTTTACCTAACAGAGTCATTTAAAGCATTAAGTGAGAAAAATGCTTTAGTACAAAGTTCCTAAAACAGGTCCTAGTCTTAACAAGTATTACTACTTGTTCTTTGTATCATTATTGAATATAGTCAACTGGAAGATTAAAGACAGACAAAAAAAATGAGGGTTGGTAATTCCACAATAATGGAATTTTTCTCTCATTGGCTTAGTCTATTATAACTATTTAGGATTATAAGGGAATCTGAGTGGAAAAAACAGGAACAAAAGCAAGATGAACTGGGAAATTATTAAATGTAGGAAAAATATAAAAATCCAACTTATGTATGCTTACTATATGCCAGACATTGCACTATTTAAAAAATTTTTTATGTGTTTAATAAATGAAAAACTCAAACAGTAGCAGTTTGAGTAAAATTGATTTAGTATTTTTCACCAAAACTCAGTATTAATTATTGCCATGTATAAAACATCAACTAAAGAACACTCAACCTATTTAGGTACCTTGCAATAAAGATAAACCTGAGCGATGCAGTACTGACATATGAATTAAAATCTCATTATACCCCCCAGACAGCACTGTCCAGTTTTATCCACCCACATGATAAAAGATGCATATTAGTGCATGAATTGTTCTGAACCAACCAATTCTTTGTTCTTTCACCTTTTATTCTGCTGCCCCCTCCACCCCTAAATTTGGTACTAATGCCAACAATGGCCATAGATCTGCTGTAAACACCAAAAGCACAGAGAAGAAACCCAAGTCAGAAGGGTGCTAGGAGAGCTGGCAAAAGTCACAGAAGACTGGCTGTGGAGGACTTAGGAAAGAGAGTGAAGAAAAAGTAATCCAGGAAATAGGTGACAGACAACTGTCTGTTAAGCAAACCCCTAGTTTCAGTGGAAAGAGCACGCAAGATTGTCCTTAAAAACTTTACAGGCAGAATGACCCTTAATTCAGTAGCACTGATGCTAGAAAACACTTCTATTTACTAACATGTACAGAGATCGGATAGTAGATAGCAAAGAGGGGATAGCAGAAACATGACAGTCGGGCAAAGGAGTAAGAAACCCAGCAGCAAGAACATCAGAATAGCTGAAAGAAACTGAAATTACAATACTTTTTAAAGAATAAAGGCAACTAAGTTGATATATAACAAGAACACACTTGATAAAGCTCTTATGGGACTTATCATTTTTACAAAAGAACTGTGAAACAAGCCACAAAAACATATGTCAAAATCAAATACAGCAACTCCCTTTTAAAATGGTCTTCACATCCCCTTCCAAAGGAGACCAAAAGGAGACTAACTTACATTTAAAAAGTCTCTAAAGGAAACCTGGGCGTGGTTCATTCGGTTAAACATCCAACTCCTGGATTTTGGCTCAGATCATGATCTCATAGTTTGTGGGTTTGAGCCCTGCGTTGGGCTCTGTGCTAGCAGTGCGGAACCTGCTTGGGATTCTCTCTCTCTCTGTCTCTCTGCCCCTCCCCTACTCGTGCACATGCACACATGCGTGCGTGCTCTCTCTCAATAAATAAATGAAACATTAAAAAATTTCTCTAAAAGACGTCAGATTAGCAAGTACTCCTCTATCCTGGGTCTACAAAGTTCCTAATTTGGGTCTATAACAAAGTTGAAAAGACTTCAAACCATGTGCTAAAGTTAACAATTGAAAACTGTTTAAAATTACAAAAAAAAAAAAAAAAATTCAGAGCCCGAGAGCCCGAGTACACGGGTGAGCTGACATATTACCTTTTCAGGAGGAGGCATGGAACACCGGTGGATTTTCCCCTAAACCTCTATTTACAAATTAGGAATTTCTAAGAGCAACACAGTAGTAGAATGACTTACCTGTGGGACCACATTCGGTACATATGTTGGTGGATGCTGCTGCTTTTGCTGAACAGCACTTTCTATTGCTACTTTCGCTACCGTGCTTGGATCTGCTCCTGCTGGCACCGCAACCATCGTTGCACTGCAGCCAGCATTGTTGGGGTCACTGATTGTAACAATTCTAACGCCTACTTTATTTGGAATTCCTGTGACTGTTTCCCTATCATTATCCTCTGCTGGCCTCTTTACAGTTTTGCATTCTGCGGTGCCATTCGTAGACCGAACGTCAGACGACAGGGCAGGAGAATGGGACACTCTGGATCCTGAGTGGGGAACTGCTACGATTTGATGCCCCTGTATAACAGGGGTTGTAGAATGTGGTGAGACAACTACACTTGGGCGTTGCTGAGGCACATCTGAATTCAAACTTGAAGCTAGAGGTCCATTAGGCAAATCAGTACCACTAAACTGCTGTGTCGCCACATTTGGAGCCTCCTGTATACTGCTCACAGATGGTGAACCACCCAAAGTTAATATAGGTCCATTAGAAATTCTTTCTAGTTGATCACCTTTGGCAGTATCTTGCTGAGTGGCATCTAAAGTCCCTTGTGGTTCCATTGGAGATATCTCGCCGTTTCCTACATGATTGGAAGTTTTGTGATTTGGAATGTTTTTGCTTAAATGAGAACCATCTCCTTTATCAAAATCACAGATTCCATTAACCAGAGGTTTTTTCAAATCACTTTTGATATCCTGCATGTCCATTTGTTCTGAGTTCTGTTTTCCAGATGTTCCATTCTCACCTAATTCTAACGATGGCCCATTACTGATTAGTGAGCACTGATTAGCCTCACTTTGAATTTTCCCTGAGTTTGAAGGAGGTAGACTTGAGTCACTGTACTTTCTCCCATTTAAAAGACTTCCCACCTGCATTTCATTTTCCTTTGTATCCCCATTGCTGGTGTTCGTGGCTCCTCGTCGGCAGGACGGGTTCTCCATGACTTCAATCTTCCGTTCATGAACATGTAAACCTGTTGCTTCTTTTGCTTCCTCCTCCTTTTGGCAAATTATCTTATCACCTTTGAATGGGGGAGTAGCAGTAGTACAGGATGATTGTCCAGCTGGAGATGTTGGAGTGGCTGGAAGTGTTTGCACCTGAAGTCCAACTCCTGCTTGCGTCCCACTCATGGTAATTCCTGCTGGAGCAATGAGCTGAGTTGCATTTCCCTGACTCACAGTTGCAGTTGCAAAACTTGTATTTGGCACAACTGTTATGGTTACCTGGTTGCCAGAAGTCCCTTGGAAAATGGTTGCTGGGCTATTTGAGATCAGTGGGCCTGGCAATATTTGTAAGTTCGAGATGGGCACAGTTTGCACTCCCCCTGCAGGTGGCATTGCACTTTGGACCAATTGAACATTTTGTTGCCCAACCAATAGCTGCTGAGCTGAAGTTTGCCCCTGCACTCCAAAACCTGCTGCTTGATTATTGGCCACCTGGTATACCACCTGAGGGCTAGGAGCTCTAGCATTATTAGGGGGAGGAATCTGTGGAGCTGGGAGAATTAGCTTACCACCTGGTGTTGAAGGACCACGCTTTGGAAGCAGCAACTGTTTTATCAGACTTGACTCACCAGAAGCAGGCTGACCAACGCCTGCGTTTGTCTGCTGTGGCTGAACTTGCATCTGTACTTGTTGTGGCTGCTGAACCTGTACTTGTACCTGTTGCGGTGAGGGTGCTGGTGAATGCTGCTGCTGCTGCTGCTGCCTCTTCACAGACAGCATCTGACTGACAGTAGGAGGTGGTCCCTGTGACTGAGGGGTGCAAGAAGATGACATGGCAGTTGGGACTTGGTTATTAGTAGCCGGGGCAGGTGATGGTGAGGAAGATGGAGTTATGTTTGGTTGTCCAGTTAGCTGAACTGTCTGACCAGCTGGAAGAGCTGCTGGATTAGCAAGAACAATTTGGTGAATGGCTGGTGCATAAGTTTGACCTTGTTGAGCCGGCTGGCTTACAATCACAACGCTCTGTTGGGTTGGCTGCTGTGGTTGTTGAATGGGCTGTTGTACCACTGTTGATGAAACTTGCTGAGAAGGGAGAGGTTTTGGTGCAATGTTCTGAAACCCTACTCTTGAGGGTTGTGGACTTGGGACACCAGCAATGGTAACCATCTGTCCTGTAGCTACCTGAAAATTCTGTACAGACGTTGCCGAGACAATATTGGATGCAGAAGTTGTTACGTACTGTGAAGGTGCTATGATAACAGTGTCTTGCGGCTGGCTACCACCTGACGTTGGCTGAGATGAAGTTTGCACAGGCTGCGGTGATGTGGTGATTAACTGTTGACCCTGTGAAACTGTAGAAGTGCATGCTGGTATGTTCTGCACTCTGCCAAATATATGACTCTGCGGGACAGCTTGTTGAATTACTGTAACAGGAGTGCCGGAAGGTATCTGTCCTGGTACCACTGTGTGTAATGGAGACTGTTGTGGAATTACAGATGGATGATGAAGCAATGTCTGAGAATTTACAACTGTAACGGGCTGTGGTCCTGCATTATGATTCTGAACCACAGAACTCTGAGCAGCTCCTCCTCCCACAGCAATACTAACAGGAACTGCTGTCTGGGGTAGAGAATTCTGAATTACTGTAGCCTTAACGACTTCACCAGGAATTGGAGCTTTATTTTGAATGACAGTCACTGGAGCATTTTGCTGCTGGTGGGTATGAACTGTAGGATTTGGTGGGATTCTTGAAACAGTCTGTGCCACAGTATGAACACCTTGTACTGGAAAAGACATCTGTGTTGCAGTCAAATTTGAAGACTGGTTGGTAACAGAAGTCCTCTGAAAATGATTTCCTACAGTTTGTGGTCCATGAGGGATTCCTGAAAAATATGAGGGAAAAGTCAGAATTCATCATGAAATGACTGAAAGCTGCCTATGGAGGCATTATTTTACTTAATACAAGAAAAAATAGTTTTAAGAAATGAACATCTGACAACTTCGCATCACACGGATATGATAAGAAGTAACAGAACAAGAAAATGCCATTGGAAAAACAAGGAAAAATTACACATTTTAATTATTAAGTTAATAATAGCTAAAACTCAAAAAATTAATACCTGCAGGTGAAGGACTTGGAGATACATCAGGAACAGAATCAACACGAACAACAGGAGTAGAAACTGGTTGCTGCTGATAGTACATCTGAATGGGAAGTGGTATAGCCCTCCGTTTTACTCCTACTACATGAATATGTGCCTGCCCGCTGCTGCTGGAATCCTCCACTCTCTTCACTGTATGATTTGGAAAGACCGTTCTGTAAAGTACACACATACTTACTTTTGTTAACTAACTAGCACAAGAGCAAAAAAACACTGACTTCTAACAGTGTTGACATGAACAGCAGCAGTACATTAGCTGCTACTAATTATGAACCAGTATGATTCATATAGTTATAGCTTCTGTAAGGGTGGGGAGTGAAGAAAAAATATAAAAGGTCAATTGTCCAATTTTTAAAATTATTACTGGGGCATCTGGGTGGCTCAGTCGGTTAAGTGACCGACTTCAGCTCAGGTCATGATCTCCCTATCTGTGAGTTCAAGCCTTGCATCAGGCTCTGTGCTGACAACTCAGAGCCTGGAGCCTGCTTTGGATTCTGTGTCTCCCTCTCTCTCTTCCCCTCCCCTGTTCATGCTCTCTCTCTCAAAATTAAATAAACATTAAAAAAAACAATTTTAAATCATTATTAACATTGTGGAGTTTTAAATAATTCTATTGCATATGTAATTAACAAAAAAAGCTGCATCTAGGCAATGTCTATTTTATGAACTTTGCAAAATATCAAAAAGCCTGGCTATCTGAAGTCAAGAGTATTAGTTATGGACTATTATTCAGGACTAAAAAGGGCAAAAGTCATGTCTCTAACATATAAAAGTAGGTAGAAAAACATTTCTTCTGTTTCTTGATATTCTTTATGATGTTCAAATACAAAGACCAGGTTTGATTCCCAAAATTCCCTTGTATTTAAATTTTCATCCTAACTACAACCTAGCCAGTATTTCAAGAAGTAGAAATATTTAAAACTGGATAGGGAGCTGGTATTTTCTCTAAAGAGCAAGAGGTGTTCTAAGCGATATACATTAACTTTGTTTAAAGTTAACAACTATGCATCCTACCTAAGACATTTATAAAATCCAGTTGAAGTTAGGATTCCGCCACGAGCTAATTTACTGCATGTTGAGAGGTACTCAGAATACATTTCTGCTCGAGAGACAGAACAATCTGGATTTACTTCAAAATGAGCATTTAGCCTAAAAAGGAGAAAAAATAAATGGCATTATGCAATAGATTATAGGAGAGTTCGCATTTAAATATA
This sequence comes from Suricata suricatta, assembly GCF_006229205.1. NCBI lineage: Eukaryota > Metazoa > Chordata > Mammalia > Carnivora > Herpestidae > Suricata > Suricata suricatta. The sequence goes on from NC_043709.1 coordinate 67,233,640, forward strand.
GTAAAAATCATCTGAAGGCAATGTATTATTAAATAATATTTATTCCTGTTAATCAAATTTCTCTATCTCATGTTATTAGCAAAAATGCATGTTAGACTTTAGACTGATGAAACCAAATAGAAAGAGATTAACTATGTAATCATATTTATTTTAGTATAAAAATCATCAACAACAAAAATAAAAACTGTGTTCACATCCCAGTGAGAACAGGGTTGGTCTGTTGGCAACAAATACTGTACAAGAAATATGTTTTATTCAATGAATATCTACTCAATTTCCTGTCTTGCAATAAATAAAATATAACAGAAATTCCCAATAATGAGCTATTTCCATTGGTGATGTGGAATATGGAGGAAAAACTGAGCTAAAATTAAACTGTTGTTGTCTCTTGTATCAAATTCTTTGAGAAAAACTTACCCAAGCTTCCAACTACTCCTTAAACAATGATACTTCTTCCATATTGCACACTCCCATTCCCTCATTTCAGAGACCTTTATTTCTAACCCATTACAAATGAATTCAAACTTCAGTTTGTCTTTCTCATATAGTGACTTCCATCCATACAGAAGTTAGAACTGGAGGCCAAATTATCTTCACAGGATTCTTTTCTCGTATTTACTATATACATAACAGGCCAATGTATAGCTGTTTACATAAACTGACTCAAATAATACTTAGGATAAAACTTTAAAATGATTCTCTCCTCCTTCTCCACTAGAACTGGCAGAAATATGAAAATGGGATTTATAAGATCAAATTTACGCCTAATATACACACATTTTATAATGGATGTGGTACATACTTTTTCTAACTTTCATAATTCTTTGAGTAGTGAATTTTCAAAAGGACTAGACATAAAAAACTTTTTTGGTTTTAGCGTAGAAGACAAACATTTCCAAGTATTGCTGGAAGAGATTCATCAAGTAAAGTGTAAAAATATAGAAGGTGAGGAAAAAGCAAATAGAGATATTTAAAACTATAAACCTTATTTGAGCAAAGTGGAAAAGTCTAGAGAAAACTGCCACAGGAACAAAGATATGAAAGCACCAAAAATACAGAACACAGAATGACAGGAGCATGGAATGGGAGACAAACAATGTTGGAGAATGGGAGGAAAGGGATCAAAGAAAGAAAAATTTTAAAGTAATAATACATCATTAGAAAGTGATCTTTTACATTCAGTCTGTTAATCTTCTAAAGAATTTAGAAGTTGAAATTCATAAACTATATAGAAGCTACTATCTGTGACAAAATGAAATCTAACCAAGTCTCCATTTATTTTTTCAGAAAGTGGCTGACATAGGATTACCCAGTCTTCTCCATAAAATATTATTTTCAAGTTGCTTATTTTCTTATAAACCCTCTGGCTATTTTATCATTTGATTCGTTTTCCCTTACTAATCCCAAAAAGGAAAAACTAACTATCAATGAACAAGAAGTATTGGTTGTGATGAAAAAGAAGGGACATTTAACAACAAAATCTGACTTCATTTTCTTAAAGACAGTCCTGTTCAGTTTTAATAAAATACTGATTTTAAAAAACAGATTTATAATCTGAAAAATCTTATTTTCTACAAAGTCAAAGGTAACATTTTAACACAAATTTTACTCTGAAAAGAAGTGGTGTAATTTAATGAAATTCTAGTCAAAGACCATTTTAGTTCTGAAAATTCTGATGAATAGTTTTCTTTTAAATTATTCTAAAATGCAGGTGAAATGATTTTACAGCATCCTTTCTTTGTATAAATATTATTCTACTCTGACTAAAAAGAAATACAGAATAAAACATTCTGGATGATTGTTAGAAATACATTTCCTTTACTCTTTTCCTTTATTCTTCCCAAGGATAAAGCCTTAATAGAAATAAGCCACTTACCACTGACAAGCAAACTTCTCACTATCTATTTCCACTATTCCTGGAGGTGGAGCAACATGCTGTGCTACAACTGCTCTGGAAGCTAAAGAAAAAAATACATTAGCTACATCATTTTCAGAAACTTACTTAGTTACTATATGCCATGTTCAGTTCATGGACACTGAAGCAATATTTACAATGAATACCTTTTTAAAAAGGTGTATAAACATAATGAAAATATACAAACTTGAGAAAGAAACTTATAATGGAGCACATATTATACCAGGCACTGTCTTAGATGCTTTATATAAACTCTTTTTTAAATCTTACAGCCATTCAAATAATAACAATAGTATGGATTATATAGTACATATCAACTCTGTTTTTCCCATGGGTCAGACACTGAGTTAAATAACTTACATTTATTAAGTCTTCTGTGCGGTAGGTACAGATATGACAATGGAGACTCAAAGTGATTAAAATAACTAGCCCAAGGTCACACAGCTCAACATATCAGTAAGTAAGAATCGGTTAAGTTACAGAAGCAGATAGCATCAGAAATCATAACTTTACTTCTGAATTTTAAAGATTAACATTAACTCTACAAGTGGCATATATAATACATCTGGGAAAAGGTGAACAAAAAGGTGAACTAAATTGAAGTCCTACATTCAAGAAGGATTTTCCTAAGATTATTTTTATGGGGAAAAAAATCTACTGTAATAATAGTTTTGAAATATACCTATTGTCCAAGGAGAGGCAAGACGGTTGTATAAAAGCGTACTAACTATTCATCTTAAGACAAATAACAATTTCTGAGATTTTACTTAGGATATATTTTAAAACAATTCAAGTCCCATGAATACATTAAATAATCTATTATTTTCTAACAAGTTGAGTAGATCCGTAGAAAATTTTTTTCTTTTTGGCTGTATTAATATATATATATACACATATATATAAAGGAACTAATGAAAACATGAAAAATATAAACTTAATCATATTTAATAGCTTATAAATTATACTGCTTCAAATAGTTTTTACACTTATAAAATGTACCCACTAATTTTCAAATAATATTTTAAAACTCAGAACCCTCAAACAGAACAAATGTATTTCTAAATTATTAGAACCAAAGAAGCTCCACAACATAGTCAAATCTGTGAATGATCTAAAGCAATCCCTGACTTCTGTTTGATGAAGCCCCAAGCTTTCACCGGGATAAGAGCTAATAGCAGACACTTAATGAACACTTACTCTGTATTAAACCATTTAAATTTACAAAACATTGTTTCTGTTAATCTTATTTATAGGCCTAAATTTAATTATCCCCATTTTACTAATGAAAAAATAAAGCTCAGAGATTAAGTTTACAAAGGAACACATGTTAGAAATGGCAGAGCTGTGTATAGCTGGAATGCCTTCTTTTAGGAGTACCAGATTTGAATCCAAGTCTGTCATATTTCAGATACCATACTGTGACATGCTGTTTCTTAACAGAACAAAATAATCACAACCCAAACTATTTTCTTGGTGCAAGCCCAGCTTATCTTTTCATCTCCTAACTTGGTGACACAGTTACAGAAAATAGCCTGCTAGGGCCTGTACCTATATGAAAATTTTCCTCCTCTTTCTTCATCAATTGTACTATGATTGTACTATACCCTACTCAGACTGAAATCTCCTGAATCAATTAACAACCAGTCAAATGAAATACTAGAAATGATGTTGAAATAATCAATTTCCAGATACTCAGCTTTTGTATATATTCCTTTTTAAAACTGCTCTTCGACTATTTTGGAACAGAAAGCATTACCTCTCATCCATCTTTTAGAAAAATGAAAGTTAGGGTTAAATACATGGCTCTGGAGCCAGAGTGGCTGGTGCTAGAATTCCAACACTCACTAGCTGTGTAACCGTGGGCAAGTTAATTAACCTCTCTGTCTATAAAACGTGGAAAAGTAACAGTACGCTGACCTCATAGGTCGTTATGAGGATTAGAGGAGTTTATATAGAAGCCACTTAAAACAATGCCAGGCACATAGTTTTCACTATATAAATGTTAGCTATCGTGATGATAATAACGATGATGACAAATGATATAAAAACCTCTAGGACACCAAAGGGAGAATCAGAATCATTAGAATCCAAAAACTTTCTTTCAACCAAGGTATTATGGCAGGGCTTTCTGTTTATTTTTTATTATACTTTATATATTATATTTTGGAGCAATGTTGGGTATTAGATATTGAGTATTCTGGAGCTTTGGTGTGTTCTGAATAAAGATATGGAGCAAAGACAATTTTTGTTTTATGTCCTTCCTCCTCTGTCCTTCAACTACTGTCAAAAAGGGGATTATTTTTCAGGCCAAATCTTGTGTAAGTGAAGCATAGAGAAAATTTTTTAAAAGAGTACTGAAGGTGGTGGCATCTTATTTCATTCAGATGGCAAACTTAACTATGTTAGAATTATGAAGTAAGAAGGGCTATTAACCAGACTTTCTTGTTATGTTACAATTATGAAGTAAGTCAATGGGCTATTAACCAGACTTTCTTGGGTTGAAAAATATAGTTGGATTTTTATCAAAATAATGGAAATTTCTAACCCAGTGGTCCTCAAAGTATAGTTCCCTGACCTGCAGCATCAACATCTAATGGGAACTTGTTAGAAATTAAAATTCTCAGGTCCATCTGAATCAGAAATTCAGGGTATGGCACCAAGAAATCAGTGGGTAAGCCCACCAGGTGATTCTAATGCACCCTGAAGTTTAAGAACTACTGTGCTAATACTTCTTGAATAAATCAGGTTACATAAGGTGCATCTAAACAGCAAGTATAATTTACAGTCATATCTTATTAATATCTTTTTGATATATTTTCAATAAGCTTAAAAGTAAATGTAGTGACTGGGCATCAAATTCTTTTCTGAGTCACGTGTTGTTACTTCTTTGATTTCAACAAAATCAAAGAACTCACGTCAGAAGATCATTAAATACAATTTTAATAATTTTGGATAATTCTGAAGCTCAAAGAATTAAGTTCTAACCTTAGCTATTTATTGATGTGAACTAGATTTTCAAATTAAATCTATAAAAAGGAAAAACAGAGATAGAATTAATGTTGAACCCAGTTTCACGATAGCAATAAAAAATATTCATTCTGGGACGCACTGGAGTTACACTTTAGAGAGAAGTAGGGGAAAAAAGTCTTGTCCACTTCATTAAGAGATAAACTTCCAAAAGCTACTCTGCCATGTTTTGTTTCACAAACTGTTTATTTCTAAAACTTGTAATGATAAAATTTTAAACACTTAAAATTTCATAGAGCAACAGGTAACTGAGTTAAATTAAACTAAAATGTCTACATTTATAGCTGAGAAGTATCAATACGGTAGTGGATAGGAGGTGAGGAGGAAGAGGGTACTATAAAATTTCTGATATGAAGAGTTTGTGTATTTTCTTAAATAGATGATGGTTACTATCAAGATGATACTGGATACAAAAAGTATTTTAACTTTTATCTTAAAATGTCAATTTAATATACACACAAAAATTTATTTACAACTATTTAAATTAAAATGAAGAAATTTAGATTTCAAATGAAAAGTGGGTGAAAGGTTATATATTAAGTTTTCATAGTGATAAAGAAAAGTGAGCCAAAAGCTGGAAGAGGAACATTCCATAGGAAAGCAGTATTAAACAAACAATGGGCGGGGGCGGGGGGCACACTATAAATGATAATTAATAAAACAATTAAAAGCTGTCATTCATGATAAGCTAGTCATAAGGTAAAATGCTCACCAGCTCAAAGATGAACTCTTTTAGGTTGTCCTTACAGGTTTATTCCTCTATTAATATATATGTCATATATAATACATATGTCACAAACTCTAATCATTTAATTTTATCCATTTGCTAAATGAGGACAAAACCTTAGTTTAGGGGTGGCTTCATTTGTTAAGATCACTAGTGGGTCAATGATAAGGCCAAAAATAGTAGCTTTCATCAAAACAATCCTTAAATATTCTTCAAATGGCCCATTATATTTCAGGGTATATAAATTCTTATTGGACAGAGTTTCTCTATGGCCCTCAACTAATCTAATCTCCAGTTTCTTCTCTGAGGATAAAAACATACTCCCACCACCCACTTGACTGGCAAAATGAACTGTTTCATTTCTTTGTCAAGGTTGAGAAACTATTAATATTTGACAACTGATTCCCCAATGTGCATTGGCTATTTAACATCTATTGTCTGTGGGTGGAAGGTACTAAGTAGATTAGTAGTCAAAATTACCTACTTTTTTCATACTTTACAATTTGTCCAATTCTGTTAGTTTACAGCAAGGAAGTTAAAGGCACATATCACACAGCTCTACCATATACTTCAGAAGGACACAGTGGAAGTACATGATACATATTACATAATTGGTGTAAAGTATATAATTGTGATTCTATGACTGAGAAAAGAGGAGAGACTAGGACCATGATTCAATGAGAGGAGAACAAGCAACTGAAGAGACATGATGGAAGTCTGAGCCAGAAGCACTGGCAGCTGAAGATGCCAGGGTATTTAGGAAGACTCAACAAGATTTGGCGATTAAATGGATGTGGTAGTTAAAGATAAAAAAAAATTAGATTTTTGCTGTAAGGTTGTGGAGGAGGTTGAGAATGATCTAAATTTATTTCTAGGCTGAAAGGAAGAAGCAGGTGAAAGATAAAGAAGTTTAAGATATAGGAATGAGGAGACAGATGGATATTCAGAGCACAGATTCAGAAGAAGTTGACATCTCTGAAAACAGGAGAAGTAGAAGGAAAATGAATTCAGATGCTAATAAGTTTGTAAGTGAAAGGGTAAGCTGAAGAAATCCAAGCCACATGGCTTCCATATTAATTGCAAAGTGAGAAGCAATAAGATCAACCGAGAAAAGGAGTATCCTATACTAAAAAATATAAGGAAAGAGAAATGTCTTGGGAATGGTAGGAGGTGGAAGAAGCAGATAAAGTGAAAGATGGATTGTTTTGTTAAGACAAATGAAGCTGGAGAAAGCACTCCCAAAAAGGCTGAGAGTGCTAAAATATAAAAATGATGACTCATATCAAGATAGGAGAAAGAAGTCCAAGGACTGAAGAGAATGCTCATTAGACAGGTATGAATTCCAATTAAAGATATTTGAGTTAAATAGAATTGACCCATGGGACCCTAGGAAGGGTGCACAAGGGCAGGTATACATGTCCATATATGTGTCATGTGTACAAACTATGATTCTATGGTTTTTGGTCCAAAATTAAAAGTATTAGAAGGTATTATACTTATGTATTCAGATGATCAGCTAGAAGAATTATAAGGTTACTCTTGGCATATCAATTTTCAGTGAATGAACAAATCACAAATAAGTCCATCAGGGCACTTTATCTTGTTCTCACAGTTGTAAATATCTAATCCCTCACACTCCTCTAAATGTTTTCTTAAAACTCTGTTATACTATTCTTCTTCTATGCTCACATTGGTCCTACTGCTCCTGGAATCCACAGTATCTCAGAAATTGCAGCTCATACTCAGGCTCTGCGTTAGCCTGTTCCACTATACAATACCAGTCCCCTGTACTGCATATTTAAACTTATCCTTAGTATTAAATCTTACACACCAATAACTATACTAGAGAAACATTATGTAAAAACACTAACCTGGGGCAGATGCTACATGGGTCTGGGTTTGGACTTGCTCTACAGCTTGAGGCCTAATTTCAGATAAAACTTGATGACTGGAACTTGGATGTTCGACGAGTTTTACTGCAGCTAGTGCATCAGGGCCAAACATCTGAATATCCATAGAAACCAGACATACTAACATGTCTAAAATAAATTAAAAACCAATAGTTATTAATCAATAATATTACCAAACAATGACATCACTGAAAAACATGCTATATAGAATAACTGCTTCTCAAATGCTAGTCCACAAATGACTGTATATCAGAATACCTGTGGATCTTTAAAAAAGATTTTTAGGCTCAATCTCTGAAGAGTGACTTAGTATCTCTGGGATGGGGATTAGGTATCTTTGTTTTTAAAAAGTTTCCCAACAGATTTTGATGTGGAGCCAGATTTAGGAACCACTAATATGGAAAGTAACATCTTAAATTTCTCAATAATAGTACTTGCAAGCCAAATCTCTATATTAACTCTGATTTTAGCATTGACACCAAAGACAGAAACCATTTTAATCAATGAGTAACATGTTAACAGGACATACTTTCATAAGTATATTTAAAACTAACAACCCACTATGGAGGTGTTAAGGTCATTAATTTTTAGGATAGTACCACTACCAGCAACTTCTAGAAACACAAAGAAACTTTTTCACTCAGGTTCAGTTGCTTAATAGTAGCAGCTGATCAGGGGCGCCTGGGTGGCTCAGTCGGTTAAATGTCTGGCTTCGGCTCAGGTCATGATCTCACGGTTTGTGGGTTTGAGCCCCGTGTCGGGCTCTGTGCTGACAGCTAGCTCAGAGCCGGGAGCCTGTTTCAGATTCTGTGTCTCCCTCTCTCTCTGATCCTCCCCTGCTCATGTTGTCTTCTGTCTCTCTCCCAAAAATAAATAAAATGTTAGAAAAAAAATTTAATAAAAATAGTAGCAGCTAATGGTTTGAACCTGAGAGATCTGCTCTTCAAAGACAGCAATTTTCTTAGTTTCAAATCTGATTTGTAGTAACAGAAATACAGAAAGGGACACAAATTATTGGTAGCCTCATACACCCTAGTCTCTATATGATAGAAGTTTCTTGCTAATCTTAAACAGGCATAAAGAATAACACAGACAAATTTATCTGAATGGGTAATGACCCCTCAAAATAAGCAGTAAAACCCCAAGTATCATTGTGATTTAGTATAGCACCACATTAAATTTTTTTTCCTCAATAAAGAAAATAAATGGTTTTTTTGGTTTAGTCGTACCTATGCTCTTCTCTACTTTTGCAATTTTTGTGCAAGCGATGTCTCCCATTTCTGTGAGCATATATAGCACCTCGAGTGTTGAGATTACGAGCAGCACATCAGGTAGAGTGAGATGACAAATGATCTCTCTGTAGGAGTCCTGATCGACATATTCACAAATCAAAACACCATTATCTTCTGCTTTGCAAAGATTTCCCAAAATTTCCATGCCTGAAAAGCATACGTGCACAAACATTTGTTTTTTTAACAGATGCTAAAAATTTTGTGCATATTATACAGTGAGAAAGTTACATAAGCGCTTACCCCTCATCTTTAAAAATCTGTCCCTTGACATCAGGCATTTTGTAACAGTATGAAACATCAGATGAGTAGTTTTGAAATCGACAGGGTCCAATAGAAGCTGGAAAAAAGAAAAGGACACTATTGTTGAGGCAGACTTCTTCCAGTGTTGTACACTTCAAATTTAATAAAAATTAACAACAATGTTGCATATGTTCAAAAATGTAACTACTGTGAGAAAAGTCATCATTAAATCTGGAGCATCATTTCAAATAATGCTTTCTTCCAAAAAAGTGTGTGATACCATACCACTTCAGGCAAAATCGTATGTAGGCCTTTCATGTTCTGTAAATATAGTAAATATAACAACTCTATATACTAAAATTTTAAAGTAAATATCATTGCTAACTATGAAAACTATTTTAAGTTACTATCACATGCTTACCTCAGCTGCAATATTTCCTAACGTGTCAAGGCCTAATTGCCTTAGAGAAATAAAATGACTATGTGCAGAAAGTAATAGGAAACGAAGACAGGTACGATTAGCTGCCAAGAGCTTAACATTGCCCTCCTCAAAGGAAAGATTTCGCAAAATCACTGCAATCTGAAGTACCCGTTGTCCTTCAATATCATTAATGCCCAGCTTTCGAGGTGGATGAAATAAAGATTCCCAAATCCATTCTCCTGATGTACTTTCTATAAAAAAAATACACATTTTACTTAAAGTAATATTTTATTTATCATTATTGATATTCAAAGTTATTTAAAAATTTTTCTAATTAACTTACCATGAGACTTGTTTCTGTCAGAAATGAGGTCACGTACTTCATTATCATCAACAATGTCCTTCCAAAACTGTAATAAGAAATTATTGTACTTAATTCTGACATTTGAAAACAACTATTCTATTACTTTAAAGATGGTCACACATACTATAACTCTATAAAATTTCTATTTTTAAAAAATTCACATAGATATCATAATGTTATATATTTATTTATTTGACATAAATGCTTAACTTTCTGTAAGTTTAAGGTGGTTATATAAAGTATCATTTCAGATGAGAGGTTCTTAACCTGGGGTTAAGGTTGTATTATCCTGTTACTTTTGTACTAACTTAGGGTTGTATTATCTTGCTATCTTTGAACAAATACAGAAGCACACAGACTACTCATTTTTCATTTCTAAGCATTCTGGTATATATATTTCAAAATAACTGTATTTTATTTTTTTTAGAATTAAGATTCTTTTGCATTTAAAGCCATTAGTTGAGAAAAAGTCCACCACCAAAAGGATCCACTGCTCAAATAACTCATAATAAAAAATTTTGAGAATAATAAACAAGAACTAGGCATACGAAGAAAAAAAACAATGTTCAATAAATAAGAAAAAAAAGCCACAGGAAATCCAAACAACAAAGATATCAGACATGGAATTTTAGATGATCATGGATAATAAATTCAAAGAAATAAGAGAAAAATTTGGCAAATAAATGAAACTGTAAGAACCGAGGTGCCTGAGTGGCTCAGTTGGTTGAGCATATGACTTCTGACTTTGGCTCTAGTCATGATCTCACAGTTCGTGAGTTGCCCCACATCAAGCTCTATGCTGGCAGTGCGAAGCTTGCTTGGGATTCTGTTTCCCTCTCTCTACCCCTTCCCCAATCATGCTCTCTCTTTCTCTCTCAAAAATAAATAAATAAAATATTTTTTTTTAAATTGTAAGAGCTAAATAGAAATTCTAGAACTGAAAAGACAACTCAATTTAACAAGTCATTATATACAACTCAAGAAGCAATTAGTGAACTAAAAAAGAAAGTGCAGAAGAAAATTAAAAATTGGAAGCAAAAAGAGCAAAAAGGTTTAAAAAAAGCATACAAGACACAGGCATATAGTGAAATGTTCTAAAATAAGGATAATTGTGGAGTTCCTGAGGAAGATGAGAGAGAATGGGCAGATATAATATTTGAAGAGACAGGGCAAAGTAATTTTCTGAAAAAATTCAAAGATGTTAACCTACGGATTTAAGAAACACCTCAAACTCTGAAGAAAGAGTAAGATGTGTAGGAACATCATAATAAAATAATAAAATACCTGGAAAACAAAGACAAAACAAAACAGGGGTCCCTTGGGTGGTTCAGTTGGTAAAGCATCTGACTTCGGTTCAGATTACGATCTTGTGGTTCGTGGGTTCGAGCCCCACGTCAGGCTGTGCTGACAGCTTAGAGTCTGAAGCCTGCTTTGGATTCTGTCCTCCCCTCTTTCTTTCCCTCCCCTGCTCACTCTCTCTCTCTCTCTCTCTCTCTCTCCTCTCTCAAATGGATAAAAATTTAAAAAAAACACACACATACAAAACCCCAAAACAAAATCCAATTTAAAATGCAAAGACAGAGAAGAATAATCTTGAAAACAACAACTAAGATGACAGCAGACTTTGTTTAAAAAAAAAAAGAAAATGGAAGCCAGAAGACAATGGGACATTTTCTAACGGAAGAAATTATCTGCCAAACTAAAATCTTTATACAGTGAAATTGCCCTTGAAAAATGAAAATTGACAAATGAAAACTGAGATAATGTGTCCTCTACAAACCAGCATTAAAGAAAAATAAATGAAAAGGTAGATGTAGTTTAAATCAAAATAATGAATGAATAAATTACTTAAAAAATGTCTTATGAGGTAAAAATACACATAAAATTGAAATCTAAGAAAAAAATCTCTGGATGAGACTTTTGCTCAGGCCATAATGGAGTAACTGGTTCTTCAGCTGTCCTCTTCTTATCATAAAACCAATATGTATAAAACAACTGTTTTTAGAAATTGGACAACACTGCAATGCAAAACGAATCACCAAAATAGGGAAAATAAGTGAGTCCAATGACGGTTCCATAGTTTTACAGAACAGTCTTTCTAGACTACAGCAAAGGGACAATAAATCTAAGAGATCATAGCAAAGCTGAGGAAACTGATCAGTTCAGCAAGGCCAACAGAACTAGAATTTGAGAGCAAAGTTGCAAGAAAGAGGAGCAATGAAGAGAAAACTCCATGAATCTGCACAGGACTACCTTGAGTTTACTGATGTACGGCTGAACTCCAAAACACCAGGAAAAAAAAAATGGAGAAAAACTACTGAGAAGCTATATGGAACAATTCACAAAACAGAGAAAACTCATTAAATACTCTGCAAATTCAGTCAAAGTCCAAACAAAACTATGCCTTACGAATAGGGATAAACTAGAGCTAGAGTAAAGACTAATCTACCTCAATGATAACAAAGCTTTAAAACAATTTTCAAAAGGATTGGTATGTCACAATCCATATGTCAATTTAAAGCTTGCCAGAACAAACTCCAAAATCCAATACTCAATAATGTAACATTTCCAATATCTGTATCTAATAAAAGCTATTGTATGTACAAAGAAAGTAGGAAATACATCATTCAACAAAAAAAAAAACCCCAAACATAATAAAGATAATAGATTTAGCAGACAGACTTTAAAACATTTTTAATAAAATTTTATTTTTTATTGAATATGGGCAAAGATTTAAAGGAAAGTATGAACACAATTAGAAGAAAATGGGATGTTTTAAAAGAGAACCAAATGGAATTTCTAGGGTAGACAAACATAGTCTCTGAAATAAAAAACATGACTAGAGGGGCTTAAGTGGACAGGAGTAAGTGAAACATAACAACAGAAACTATGCATAAAGTACACAGGCGAAAAAAGGTATAAAAACGATGATCAGAAGTTCAGTGGCCTGTGGGAGAGTAAATGGTCTAACATTTGTATAAACACAGTTTCAGAAAATAAGGGAAAGAAAATATTTGAAGGAATAATTGCTAAAACTTCCCAGATTTCATGAAAAATTACTACCAAAAGAGCTAAATAAATCCTCAACAAGAAAAGTGCAGAAAACCTCAACAAGGCCCATCATAACCAAAATAATAATTGATGATTAAGCAAACACCTTAAAAGCAGTCAGAGAACACACATCACACACAAGATAATAAGAATAAAATGGACTTCTGGTCAATAACAATGCAAATTGGATGGCAATGAAACATTATCCTAAAACTGCTCAGATAATACCCTAAAAACATGTAGTTTTATATTCAACAAAAATGTCTTTCAAACATAAAGGCAAAATAAAATTTTTAGGAAACTAATCACTAAGAATCAAAACTCAGCCACATCAATAATTTCATAAAGTATAAATGGTCTGAACACATTCGTGAAAAGGAAGAAATTACAAAAAACTGTAATAAGGGAAGAGGGAAAAGAAAGATCCAACTATAAACTGTCTATAAGAAGCACCGTATATAAAACCACAGATGACAAGCATGAGGATAGGAAAAGATATATCATGAAAACGTTAATCATAGGAAAGCTGCTATAGATAAATTATACCAGGGAAGACACTTCAGAAAATGGGATATTACCAGAGGTTAATGAATAAGGCTACATCATCAACAAAATGTAAAAATCATAAGTGTATATGCAACTAATAACAGAGGCTCAAAATACAAAAACTGACAGAACTGGGGTGCCTGGGTGGCTCAGTCCATGATCTTACGGTTCGTGAGTTTGAGCCCCGCACTGGGCTAGCTGCTGTCCGCATAGATCTCAGTTCAGTTCCTCTCTCTCCCTCTCTCTGTGCCTCTCCCATGCTTATGCTCTCTCTCAAAAAATGAATAAACACTTATTTAAAAAAAAACTGACAGAAATAAATGGAGACAGAAACAGTCATTGTTGATCATTTTAACACTCATCTCCAAGGAAATCCTAAAACAATTACATAGAAAAGCACTAATGATACAAAAATCTTGAACACTGGCAAATACCTTGATTTATTATTAATAAACATTGCATTCAACAATAGTAGAGCATACAATGTTTTCAAGCGTGTATGAAACATTCATGAAACCATATGCTGAGCTATTAAACAAATCCTAAATTTTATATATCCCTAAATTTTATATAGAATATGTTGTCTGACAACAATAGAATATGATAAAAGTGGGTAATAATAACTGTAACAATAATACTAATATTATAACAAGAGCAGTAGATATACATCAAAAGTGAGTAAATGGAGATGGGAGTTGTTCTAGTGTCCCTGCATTATCTAAAAAGTGGTAAAAGTACTAATTGACTAAATTAGTAGTAATTAAAATTATAATCTTGGGGTGACTGGTGGCTCAGTCAAGAGTCCAGCTCTTGACTTTGGCTCAGGTCATGATCTCATGGTTCATGGGTTCGGGCCCTGCACTGGGCTTTGTTCTGGAAGTGTGGAGCTTACTTGGGATTTTCTCTCTTTCTCTCTGTCTCTCTCTCTCTGTCTCTCTCTCTCCCCCTCCCTCCGCTCCCTTCTCACCTGCTCTTTCTCTCAAACTAAATAAATATACATTTACATTTACATAAAAAATAACTAAATAAAATTATAATCTCTAGTGTTAATCACTAAGAGAACAGAAAAAGTGTACAATACCAAAGCAGTAGTAGGCAGAATACTGAACAGTAAACAATACTTGGTCAAATCAATTTATAAAAAAGTAAGAAAGGAGGAAGGGAAAAAAACAAAACCAAATAAGCAGGACATATGGAAACCTATTTAAAACACTGCATATTTAAACACAATTATATCCAAATTATATTTAATGTAAATTTAATAAAAGCACTAGTTCAAAAACAAAGATTTTCACATTGGGAAAAAAAACCCCAAAGGTATGTTGTTTATATAAAAAAAAGATCTAAAATACAAGGATAAGTAAGAACAGTTCAAGGCAGATGAACATAAGGGAAGGGAAGTAAAAATAATGTAAAACATAGAGGCAGACAAACCATAAGAGACTCTTAAATACAGAGCACAAACAGGGTTGCTGGAGGAGAGCTGAGTAGGGGGATGGATTAAATGGGCGAGGGGCATTTAGAAGGACACTCGTTTGGATGAGCACGGGATATTATATGTAAATGAATCACTAAATTCTATTTCTCAAAATAAATAGATAAAATCAAACTTACTATTTTTGCACTCACCCTGCCAAAAGAGAGGTTCAAGGCAAAACGTAAGCCATACAAACCACAACCAAATGGAAGATGATGTTACAATGATTTAAGACCCCCCAAAAAAAAAAAAAAAAAAAAAGGTAGACTTAAAAAGTAAAAAAGATACTTTATTATGTTCAACTGACCAGAACGATAAAACATCTGGAAGTGTGCACTATAGAACCATCTTGAAATATAAAAACAGAATTATAAAACTATAAGGAAAGCCATATCAATAATCACATTAGGTGTTTTTAATTTACCTCTCCATAAATGAAGAAATAAATGGACAGAAGAGTCAGTACTGATATGGAAATAGGAGTATCATGATTAACCATGTTGGCCTGACATACATAGAAATTCCCATTCAACAACTCCAGAATATGTATTATTTTCAAATGTGAATAGTGTTTATAAAATCTCATTAATGCTAGGCTAACAAATAGTGAAACTATTTCAAAAGTTTAAGATTATACAGAATATATTGTTTCTGCATAGTGAAATTCAACTAGATATTAATAAGAAAAAGAAAACTGGAAAAACCTCATGTTTTTGGATATTTAAAAACTTCCCTTCAAGAGATATTTACAAATGACATATCTGATAAAGGGTTAGTATCCAAAATATACAAAAAACTTGTAAAACTCAACACTGAAAAACAAATAATCTAATTAAAAAATGGTCAAAAACACATTGTTGCATAAGAAAAATGAATAGGCATTTTCCCAAAGACATACAGATGGCCAAAAGACACATGAGAAGATGTTTAACATCACTCATCATCAGGGAGATACAAATCAAAATTATAATGAGATATCACCTCACACATTTGCCAGAATGGCGAAAATCAACAACACAATAGATGTTGGCGAGGATGTGGAAAACGAGAAACCCCCTTGCACTGCTGGTGGGAATGCAAACTGGTGTAGCCACTCTGAAACACAGTATGGCAGTTCCTCACAAAGTTAAAGTAGAACCACCCAATGGTCCAGCAAATTGCACCACTAGGTTTTTACCCACAGAATACAAAAATACTAATTCGAAGGGATACATGCACCCCAAGATTTATAGCAGCATTATCTACAGTAACCAAATTATGGAAATAACATCCATCAACTGATGAATGAATAAAAGAGTGGTCTATCCACCTACCTACCTACCTACCTACCCATACAATGGAATACTATTCAGCCATAAAAAAAGAAATATGCCCTTTGCAACAACATGGATGGAGCTAGAGAAAATAATACTTAGTGAAGTCAGAGAAAGATAAATATCATGATTTCACTCATATGTGAATTTAAGAAAGAAAACAAACAAGCAAAGGGGTACAGAGAGCGGGGGGGAGGAATGGAGGGAGAGGGGGAGAGGTAGAGAGAGGGAGAGAGAGGGGCAGGGGGCAAACCAAAAAACAGACTCTTAACTCTAAGGATCAAACTGATGGTTACCAGAGGGAAGGTGGGTGGGGTGATGGGTGAAATAGGTGACAGGGATTAAGGAGTGCATTTGTGATTAACACCAGTTGTTATATGAAGTGTTGACTCTCTATAGTATATCCCTG
Source organism: Suricata suricatta (assembly GCF_006229205.1). Taxonomy (NCBI): domain Eukaryota; kingdom Metazoa; phylum Chordata; class Mammalia; order Carnivora; family Herpestidae; genus Suricata; species Suricata suricatta. The sequence continues at coordinate 67,250,332 of NC_043709.1, forward strand.
AAACTAACTTTGCATTGTATGTTAACTAACTGCAATTTTAAATTAAAACTTAAAAAAATAAAAAGAAAGAAACTTCCCTTCAAATTATCCATGTAGAGGACATCATCATGAAAATTATAAGATAATTTAAGGTGACCTTTAATGAAAACATGAAATATCAGAATTGGGAGAATAAAGTTTAAATGTGTGCTGAGACGAATTTTATGGCTTTAAATGTATGCATTAAAATGTATGTATTAGAAAAATTTAAAAAAAAATCCCAATGATCTAAGCACCAACACAAGATTACAAAATGTGCCATCATTAAGCCCAAAAAATACAGTGTACAAAAAGAAAGAAAAAGAGCAGAAGTTAATGAAAACATGCAAGAGAGGTGATCATCTAATCCTCTTCAACATATTTGTGTCTCCTTGATTTCAAGTGATTATACTGATAACCCCCATTCCCCATGTGACTGGATAAGGAAATACACAATTTGTGCATCTTACAACTCTAATTACTTTTTTCTGGAGTTAAGGAATTATCTGCCGAACTACAAAAAAGAGGCCTGAGTGAGGACAGAATACAGGACTTTGGGCAAGCTTGTGAAGTGGGGAATTAATATGCAGCTCCATTATCATGGTGAGAAATTGGAAGGCCTAATATCCATGAATACAAGGAACAAAAGGGGTTGACTGTCTCTACTTGATCTTTAAGTTAAAAACAGTCTCCTAAATATTTCATCACTAGCCTGCTCCACAGCCTCCATAGTTAGGGTTTTATTACAAGAGTCATCTGAAAATCTCCAATAAGGAAATTAATATAAAATCATTTTGAACAACTTTTCTTTTCAAGTCACTGACAAATACAAATAACAAGTGAAGAAATAAACTCTCCATCCAATCTATACAAATATCCCACAGAAAAGTCTGCTGAAGTTTATAAACCAACATTGTAAAACAAAGGAATAAACCACCATGAGTCAGAGTGACTAGAATGAGTTGAAAGAGGCTTAAGTACTGGAACTGTCAGGTGTGTGCATTTGTACACATATATTTATTTGATTTATGTTTTATATATTTATATTTGTATGTTATATATTTGTACATAATTTAATATTAATACTGCATATTTAAAATACATAGTATTTGAATTATTAAAAGCATAAAAGAACAAAAGGGCAAATTTGAAAAAATATAAAGAAAAGTTCTAGAAATTAAAACACAGACACTTGAGGTGCCTAAGTGGCTCAGTTGGTTAAGCATCTGACTTTGGCAAGGGTCATGGTCTCATGGTCTGTGAGTTCAAGCCCTACATCGGGCTCTGTGGTGACAGGTTGGAGCCTGAACCCTGCCTCAGATTCTGTGTGTGTGTGTGTGTGTGTGTGTGTGTGTGTGTGTGTGTGTGTGAGACCTCCCGACTTGCACTCTCTCTCTCAAAAATAAATATAATATTTAAAAAGTTAAAACACAGACACTAAAATAAAATTAAACAAATGAATCAAGTGAAATATTAGACACAACTAAAGAGTGATTAAGTGAACTGAAAGACAACCCTATGGAAATTAGTTAAAATACTGCTCAGAATCTAGTTATTCTCAGATTTTTTTGCTTTTATTATAGATTTATCATTTTCAGATATCAATGTATAATAAAAACAGAACTTCTGTTTATTTGCTACTCTACAGTGTTTTTTACTCAATTACAACTTTTACATAGGTATATTTATCCTAAAAACTGAAGTATAAGGAGTATGTATGCAAAGTGGGCAGCCATTAATCTGTGGCATTTGGCAACATATAATTCAATAGTTCAGTATTTTAATTTATGTGAGTTACCTTAACAAAATCTCTATCAGTCTTCTCCTTCCATTCTTCACCAAATACAGTAGAAAAGGATCCTAAAGCTAAAAGAATAAATAGTATATTCAGTAAAACGGAATTATTCTTTCACTTAATTCCTTAGTATGTAGGTTTAGAAAAAATAGTAAAAGTACATTTAAATATTTTCTTCACTAAAAACTATTTCATAGTAAATGACAGAAAGTCATGATTATCTCTTCTGAAATAGTTTTTTAAATTACAGAATTTAAAGAAAACTTGTCTTTCTATAAACTAAAAATATACAACTGAGTTTTATAGTATTTATCTAGACAATATAGAAAAGAAGAGGACTGAACAGTTATTCTGCATTAGGTTTAATTTGTAGAGGAGAAAAAAAACCAAAGTCAAACTAATGCTATTGCTGTTAGGTTGCCAGAATTCTTAAATTTTAAATCTTTATATTAATTTCAAAAGTAATTATGTAATTAATATTTCAAATAATACGGGACAAGGCATTCTTTGGAAATAATTCCCACAAATGAAATCTCCCCTAAGAAACATACTCAGTCCTATAGCTTCTCTACATTTGATAAAGTTGTTTCAGAAGAAAAATCAAATCACACTTTCAAAACCTTCTTAATAACACCCTCCAGCCTCCCCACAACAACAGTTCAGGCATGTAAGTTACATGTTATATCATTTTTTTCTCCTTTATGTTGCTATCTCATATTGTTAGTTATGGGATCAGACAATAAAAACAGCAGGATACAAATTTCTGAAGTGTGAGACAATAAGCATCAGCCTTTAAAAATTAGGGAAATGTTTTTGGGGCTTTTGGGGCATCTGGCTGGCTTAGCCAGTTGAGCGTCTGACTCTTGGTTTTGGCTCAGGTGATGATCTCATAGTTTCCTGAGTTTGAGCCCCATATCGGGCTCTGCAGTGGCAGCACAGAGTCCGCTCGGAATTCTCTCTCTCCCTCTCTCATTTGCGCTGTCTCTGTCTCTCTCAAAGTAAACAAACTTTAAAACATTTCTTTAAATAAGGTCAGTGCTTTTATCAACCATGAAGTTAATTCTTTAATAAAAGCTACTGCTTTTGGAATAGAGAAAGAAAACTATATAATGGCAATTGTTAACAGAAAAATTAGTTTTGTGAACGTATTTCTTTAAAAAACAAAGGTAAGCATCCTTAATGGATATGTTGTGACCATCGTAACAAATGGCTATATTTTCTGTTGTAAAAAGGTTTACTGAATCTTCATATTCTTATTATCCCTTGGACCTAATGTTTCCTTAGTGTTGAATTAAGCAGAAGTTTGTTAAATATTTAGGTTACAATAAGAATTTTCATTGAAAACACTAAAAAGGATAAGGAATAAATTTTAACATAAGTTTATCACTTAATTTTAATACTGATAAGAGGGTCATTAGGAAATGATAAAAAAACAGATGTTGAAGTTTTTAATAAATAAGCTACTGTGACCTAAAGAAGAATTTCATAAGATATCACACTTACATATAAAATAGCAGCTTAATTAGAAAGATGAAACCCACATACCACTAAAGAAAAAGAAGGTGTTGTTTGTCCTGAAAAAATCTTATCAAGAAAAATTTCATTGGGAAAACAGTACTAGATGGAAATATAAGATGGAAAATTTAAATTTTTTGTCAAATAGACTTTTTATTATATTCTTCAAACATACAAAAAATATAAATATTCTACATTTTCTAAAGGAAGTGTCATCTATGTTTATCTCTTATTAAAATCCCATGCCTTAAAAATAAAACTTCTTGAAGGCCTAGCCAAATCAAATATATTCATAATCTTCAGAGTCCTAATGTAAAATCACTGCTTTAAGTATAAGGTCTTCATAAAATCCCCAGGTACTCTGGAACTTTAAACTTCTGACTGTTGGGATGATAGCAATAGTCCTTAAATATCATTTGCTAGATTATTAGTCTTAGACTGCTGCTCTGCATAAGATAAATAAAAGTGACAAAAAAATGCATGAAGATAAACTAGGTCTGAAGAATGTCATACCTCAGTAAACCAAAACTGGTAAGTAACTTTTATCATATATACACATGTCATCCTATTCAATGATTAAATGGTCAAGATAGCACTAAAATTATGATGGTTTGAGAATATTTTCTCTAAAAACTTCATTTTAAGGTTTTTAAATGTGGAACATTTAAACTTTATTCCATTTAAATGCTGAAAGATGTCCTTAAAAGACCAAAACAAAATATTAGGAACCACAAAACATGAAAGTGAGACAGAAATCCACCAAATCTAGATCTCAAAAGTTGTAATACAAACTGAGAAGTACTTTATTCCTCCCTCATGTAACCAAGAAAACTTTCAGGCAGGGTAAGAAACTAATTTTCACTTTTGTTTAAACATTTCAAAATTGCCTTCATACAACGTTAAGTACCCATGAAATTCTAAGGAATCCTACTACATAGACAGTCCCAAATAAAATTCTGTTTGAAAAGTTATTTTTTGACACAATCAAATTGCAGAAAAATGAACTTATTTGCAAACATGTTGCTATTTAAGGATAAAAACATATTAGTCACAAATCTATAAAATAGTATAAGAAATTCTCTCTCAAACTGCATTTAGTGTGCTATAGTTCCTATATGATAAAATAATTTCAATATGTCAATACATTATCTTTTTTTTTCTCTCTCATGCATCTGAGTTGTTGGGAAGACATTATGGAAAGTTTGGTCTTAAACAGCTGAATCTCTTCCCAAGGGGATAAATTAAATCCCTCTCTCCATCTAACTATGTGCACCCAGAATTTCCTTTTCATTCATGCTATCTACCCTATTTGGGATTACAGGGATTACCACCATATCTTACCCTTTAGTAGTATATACTTCTGGGAAAAGAAGTTACAAGGGCGTTCAAATAGAAGGAGGGTTGAGAAGCAAGAAAAAATTTTACAACAGTAACATTCAGCCAACATAGATATTTTAAAAAGAAGAACTATGAGCAGAAAAATTTCAAAACATGTTTTCTAAATCCCTGTTAAACTACAATAAGAGAAGTGTGCAATTTAGTTTTAAGAGTAACCTAGATTTAATGAGATAATGTTAGAGAACATATAGAATTTAACTTATGAAAATCTTTGATGAGCAAATCCTGTAAGTAAAATGGATATGGAATATTTGGTAACTCATTTTATTTAGGCAGCAAATTTTTAAATACATTGACCTAAACTGTTTAACTAAAAATTATAACACACACTAGAAAAAAAATTTTTCTTACATGTCCTAGTATTTTCTGTCAGGATTTTGTGTCAAACAATCTTCTAACATCAAGAATATTATTACTCTAAGAAAAACCCAGGATTTTTATTCCAAAAGTTCTAGTGTAGTAATTACTATTCAAATATTTAAAGTTAAAATATTCATTATCTTAACATATTTAATATAACAAAAGCAAATAAAGAATGCTATTATTCTAATAAAAAGTACCTTTCTCCTTAAAAACCTTTCTAAAAAATCCCTAAGACCTTTATAGAATGTTCATAGAATAGGTTCAGCTTAAAACTTACTGTCGTCAAACACCCCAGCATTAGCAAGTAATAAAGTGATGATTTTAGGGTCTTTTTCAAGTTGCATGACGTGCTTGCTTTCATTTGATAGAAGAGTGCATACATTAATAGCAAAGTCCACTTCATTTGGGAGTCCAGATAACAGTGAAAGCACCAATTTATTATAATCATTTGGCGAATTGAAGTCCATAGATAGCCCATAACTTTGACGCAGATAATCTAAGACAAAAACAAAAACATCTTAAGTATATCAAGGATTAGAAACCATTGTGTTTAATATCATGCAAATACATGACAGAGGCTTGTTTCTTTTATAAAATTTGAGTAGAAGTTTAAAGAGTTCAACTACATTCTTCAAAAAGTATTAAAATACAAAAAATATACTATATCCTCTTAGAGATCATTACCAAAGTTATTATTGTATCATTATTTAAATTTACCTACTCTTACTCCTACACGTCAAGAAACTATTTCTGACTTTTATATATACTACTAAGCCAGGGACACTGAATCTTTAAAAATTTTTAACAGTATCATGATTTTAGACACACTGTCTACCTTCTTGACCTAACTGTAGGAGAAGTATTACTTTTTTGGTCAGATTTATTGCAATATAATTAACACAGTAAAATTCATGCTTTTTAGTTCTGTGAGTTTTGACAAATGAAGTCTTTTAACCACAACCACAATGAAGATATAGAATATTGCCACTGCCCAAAAGAGTTTCTTTACGCTCTTTTGCAGTTAAACACCTCTTCTACCCACAGACAACCACTGATCTACTTTCTGTTCCCATACTTTTTTATTCCAAAATGCCAAATAAATTGAATCATACAGTATGCAATCATTTATGGCTGACTTCATTCATTTAGCAAAATGCTTTTGAGGTTAATATCCATATCGATGTATGTATCTGTAGTCGATTTCTTTTAATGCTATAGTATGGGCATAACACAATTTGTTTATCCATTCCCTAGCTGAGGGACATTTGATCTGTTTTAGTTTTTGGCACTTAGGGAACACAGTTGCTATAAACATTCACGTAAAGGATTTTGTACAGAAATATTTTTTCATTTCTCTTGAATTACTGGACCATATATAAGGGTATGTTTAACTTGGTAAGAAACTGTGAAGCTGTTTCCAAAGTAGCTTATGACATCTTGCATTTTCACCAGCAATACACAGAGTCCTGTTGCTCTGTGTCCCTGCCAGCATTTTAATATCGTCAGTTTTAGATAACCTGAATATGAGTTATTTATCAAGTATTTGTTTTGTATTTTTTTCCCAAACAGTGGCTTATCTTTTCAGTTTCTTAACAGTGTCATTGAAGAGTATAAGTTTAAATTTTGAAGAAGCCGGATTTATAACCTTTTACCTTTATGGTTCATGATTCTGTATCCTAAGAAATCTCTGTCTAATCCAAGATAACTAAGATTTTTCTGTAGGACAATTAATTCAAAACATCTTCAAAACTTTGAAGGCAGGGAAGATGGGATTATAGTAACATATAATCATAACATACAGTTATGGCCTTGGAAGCTATGTCCTCAGACATATGCTCCAAGCACATTTTTCACATAAAGATATTAATTAGTTTAATGGGAAGAGTGAAGAAAATAAGAGAAAACTTTTAGATGAGACATTTCAGAAACACATGAATTTTTAAAAGAATTTTTTTCAACCTTGCTAAACTGAATGAAGTAGAAATCTATTGTCACAACATGCCACAGAAGAAAATCATATAGGTAATAAATTTCTTTATTTCCCACTGTAGACAGCTGAGGAGATACTTCTTTAAATCTAAAATAATTCTAGGAACTTCTCCAGTAATATAATGGTAAAGAAGTGCCACAATAGAGTTACAGACTACTAGGACAGCTTCTTTACAATATTTAAAACAGAATAATTATTGTTCATTTTCACAATCTTGATACATGAAATTTCTAATAACAACATAAGATAAACATAAAATCTAGAGAAAAGGTAACAAAACTTCTGTGAATACGGAAACCGATTTTGCTATTTCTACTGTATGCGGGAATTGATGATGAGTGCCAAGTCTCAGCAACAGTTTTTAGTTTCCATGAAACTTTCAGGCAAATCTCCTGAATAGAATTGGGAACTGACATTCAACATCTGTCACAGTCTAAACAAGGCTGTGCTTTCAATATGACCTCAGAATTGTTGGCGCTTGCTACTGGACAATGACAGATGCCATCAGACGCTCAATTCTGTTCATCTTTACCTGAGTGACTTTCTCAAAGACCTCGCCAAATAAAATAAAATAAAATAAAATAAAATAAAATAAAATAAAGTAAAGTAAATAAAAATGGTATTAAGAAAGTCCTTTAGTTATACCAGGCTACGTAAAGATTTCTAACATAATCTAGGAGAAAATGCTTCTAAGATTTCAAGATGTTCTCTTCCCTTCCCTTCTCCAAGGAAATATGATTTGAACAGCTATAATTTTATAATTGATATAGGATTAGAAATTTATTTTCAACATTCTCGACTCAAAGTTTACACAAAGAGATCACTGCTGACAAACTTAATCTGAGGCAAGCACTTCTCTTGTTTTCAGTTTAAAGGAAAGGGAGAATTATAGGAATTATATAATACATTCTTTAAATTACTAGCAGTGATTTTTGTAGTCTAAATGTCTGTTAAAATATGGAGCAAGTAAAGGAAAATCTTTACTTAAGTAAAACTGATAAGACTAAAAAAAAAACTTCCTGTATGAAATTTTTCCAAATTTAAGCACTAAAAATGAAAATGGACAGAGTGCTTGACCAAACAGATTGAACTATATTAATGATCACGAATATCCTGGCTAGCTCTAAAATTCTACAGTTTCAATGAGTTGTCATGTCAGTTTTGCCTTCCACAACTTTTCTGTGAAAGACGTTGCATGTAAATTTTTAATTTTTATTTTAATTTAAAAATTAACCTTTTAATTTTAAAATGTAAGAGAAGATGAACAAAAACTCCTTAATAATCTGCCCTATAATTCTGTAGAACTGACTGACTGCATCCATATCAATATTAACAATGACAGAGAGAATGAAGGAAAGCAAAAGATGAGGTATTTATGGCAAGGAAAGGTATGAACAACTATGCAAATAAATAAAACCATCATTTATTGATGCTAGTAATTACTAATCCTAAAATTTAAGGCAAAATCTGCTCAATATTTTTTGCCATTTAAAGCCAGAGTCAATATCTTCAAAGGAAAATGTGGTCCCATGTTCTAGCCATGTTCGATACTATAACAAGAAGAAGTAAAACTGCATTGCACATCAAATGTCCTAGAGCTACTATCAATTGAAATTTACTTGTTTCAAAATACTATTTTAGGGGCGCCTGGGTGACTCAGTTGGTTAAGCAACCGGCTTCGGCTCAGGTCATGATCTCATGGTTCATGAGTTCGAGCCCTGCATCAGGCTCTGTGCTGATGGCTAGCTCAGAGCCCGGGGCCTGTCTTCAGATTCTGTGTCTTCCTCTCTCTCTGACCCTCCCCTGCTAACACTGTTTCTCGCGGTCTCTCAAAAATAATTAATAATAAAAAACATAAAAAAATATTGTTTTAAACAGCTTTTCTTAATAGCAACAATAAGTGTCTCTAGAAAAATATATTGATCCAAGTACATTTGTCCAAACCTAAAAAGAAAGTAAGGCTGTATGATCAAACACGTAGACACAAATCTACAGGTTCTAACTAAAATTTCCTTAAGATTCTTAATCTACCAGTAGGTAACTTTAATTTGGTGTTTATTTAAAACACACAGATACACACACAAATTGACAGCTATGAAGCTTACTCTATTTACCTTAATGACACTTGAAAAGAATCTTAAAAGAATTTATTTGTATACTGATAATCATGTTAATTTTCAGAACACTGTCATAATAAAGTTGCTATGCCTACTCCTAAAAAAAATAAAAAATACCTTCAAATTAATAAATGCTGCCCTGTAATACTACCTCTTTTCAATCTGAATTAGGTATGTCGTAGTCAGGTGTTCCCTAGCAATTCTTAATTTCCTTTCCTGAGTCCCTCGTCCTGATTTTGTCAAATATGTTTCAGCTTACATAACTGCTCAGATTCTACTTTTAAAAGAGACAACACATATATGACAGCATATTAGAAAGGAAGTATTCTACAAGTTAATCAATTCTGTCATTCCCTTAACTTGTATAAGTCTATCAATGGCTTTCACTAGGCTTCTGAAATACCAGAAATATTTCACATCTTTTTTCTTGGTCATTAGTTTAAGAGACGAGAAAATAAAAAGAAAAACCAGATCCAGAAAAAAATTCATTTTAAACAAGAACAAAAGTAGAAATGGGTCAATTTGGGTAGCTGTAATAGCAGACACCAAACAAACAATTTTGAGCTACACAAACGGACAGTTCTACTATTGCTGTTAATACAGGAACCACACAGAGTTATAGAAAGCTGAAATGTTCTTAAAAGTCATTAATATAATGTCTCATTCAATGTAGGAATACCCTCTATAATATTATTGAATTCAATAATGTCATTAGCCCTTTTTAGGACTAGAGAATATATTACCTAACAAGTCACCCCATTTTATCAGCTTAAAGTATTTGCAAGATTTTCTATATGGTGACTTAAAATGTTCTCCTTTAACCTTGGTTCTTGAGGTAATTAACTACTTAATAAAAATAAAGTGAGGTCTGGTTTGTACTCATCACCACCAAACCCTGCTACAAAAGCATCAGATGATGAAGCCTCTTCTAATAAAGATCAGATTCTAGGAGATTGTTTCTTCAGTTATTACTGAATATGGAAGAAATGTGGAGTTAAATTCAACATGAAAGAATCTTAGAAAATAGGTAATGGAAAATAAAATTAGTGATACACAATAAGAGAGCTCAAATCTAATGATTATCTAGAAGAGACTGGGAGTAGCACTAATGAAGAATAATAAATATCTAAAACACTGTATATTTTATTAATAACATACCCTTGAAAAAAACATACCTCCTCTTTTTTAGGCCAAATGTCAGTGACTGAAGAAAAGAGATGCTTCTCTCTTCAGAGTTCTCTTTCTAGTCATCACAGTCCCAGCACCCAAAGCACAAATACTAGAACCCCCATCTACTTTGACTCAATAACCCCTTTCTTAGACTCTCAACCTGATTATTTCCAATTTGAGTCCTGCTCTTTTTAGCTGCAGATTCCTCTATAACCATTATAATGACTTGAATGGGAAAAAAAAATCTTAACCTTGGTACCGTGGAAAAAATACTCATACCATTAGAAATATTTCTGAGGAATTCTGAGACTAGAAATTATAGTAATTGTAGAAAATCTAGTAGACGCTGAGTATTCTTGGCTTCCCTAATCCTACTGGATGTTCTTCTCATTTTGGTGACTCTTCAGATTAAAATGGCCATTAGTCAAAAGAATTAAGGAAAAAACTTCACTTGAAAGTATGAGTGTTTCTAATTCTGAAAATTCCTGCAACTAAATATCTTATACAGCTTATTACAGAAAGGGCCCTTATACCAATTAGATACTGATCTTTGTAAGGTGTATATGCAAAGTAAAGGATTAATTCATTAGACGATGTCTATTTTCCCAATTCAAAACTGGACAATTTCCAATGATATTTACCTGACACACTGTGTTGCTGGTAATTGTAGGAAGATGGAATTGCACCAATAGGAAGCTGTGGCTTTGGATTGCCTGGTGGTACCTCATCATCATCCTCCCCAAAATGATGAACTTTCTCATACTTTTCTAGGTAACTGAAATAGAAAAACAGCACAGCAGAATTTTACAAACAGGTTTACATCTTATTTTTTTAACTCCCACCTACCACATGATCTGTTTTCCTTCCCTAGAGGGTCTGAACATAAATAAATAAATAAATAAAAGATACTACATGCCTCTTATATTAGTGAAATAATCACTTTAACTGTGATACTACAGACAAACCCAATGCAATGTTCTAAGGTGTTTTTATACTTTCCCCCTGGTGGTCTAGTGGCTTGGATTTTTAAAAAAAGTGTAAAAGTGTTTTGTTTTGTTTGTTTGTTTGTTTGTTTTCAGAAAAGACCACTCCACTACTCAAATAAAAATACAAAAGTAGGTAATATCAAAGGACAAACACACATACATGAATGGGAGAACATATGATTTACCAATTTAAAAAAATTATCCATGGTGATTTAAAAGCCAAGAGAAAATGAAGTTTCTCTAACCTTGGTCTCCCCCAATCTCACTCACCAGGTTTTTGTGTATACTGGAGTATATTTTCTGTGCATAATTTTATTTAACAATATATTTTAGAGATCTAAGTATGTCAATACATTAGTATCACTTCAGTTTTTTTTCTTAACAGCTGTATAATAGTTGGTCCTCTTCATATATCATAATTTAATTAGATCTCCAGTGATACATGTAGCTACTTTCAGGGTTTTGTTTTTTTGTTTTGTTTTGTTTTGTTTTTGCTATTACAAATCATGCAGCAGGAATAAGCTTAATCTGTGCACCTGTTTGAAAAACTTCCTCTGGACTGGCATTGGAAATGGTATGCTCATTCTAAATAAATTTCCATCTAAAAGTGATGGCCTAATATATTTGAACTAATTTATAAGATAGATCCTGTATCCCCTATTGTATTATCATTACTGGGTATGATTAATCCTCTTGATATTAATTACAATTAAATTTCCAAAATTCTCAATCTATCATCACCTACCAGTTTATAATAAGATTCCCAGGTAAAGTTTTTAAATGGGGAAACAAGTGGTCAAACCCCTGTGAAATACAACACTGCAGCTAACAAACTTGTTACTGTACTTCAAGTTGAACTGATTAATACAATGACTTAAAAGTTACCATAGAAAAATTCTACATGTGATTACTTTATGGGCCACCCCTTTTACCATTCCTGATACAAGCAGATACTAATAAGTCTATTAGTAAATATTTTCAAAGTCCTATAGCTACCCACCCTTTGCTTTTTAGTTACAGACAGCTGAGATGAGGAAGGGGGTTGTTAATGAAGATACAGAATGATCTCAGAAGTATTATATTGAGTACCAAAACTTAACTTTCAAGGTGAGATAAATGGAAACTATACTTTTACAAATATAAAAACTAATGACATAGAAATCATTACCATTCCTTACTTTCCCCTCAGTTTTACAAAGCACAGTAATTCACATCTTTGAGCCTCGAAAGGAATTAAAATGTACCTTCCCTTTCCTTCTAAATTCCCCATATAAGCTCAATTTGAGCAAGGAACTCTTTCCTAGTTGGCAGTCTGGTAACTAGTGGATCCAACACTTTTCTGCTGGAGATACAGCCTACCAAAGCAGAGACGTGTGTGCGGATACAACCCATGGGCATTGAGGAGAGTATGCAGCTGCATACATTTCACCCTGACTCTGGGGATGTCCCCCGCCAGATAGCCTGACAGTCTAAAAACATAAAACAAAAGGATGATTAAAAAGAAGCAGGTTTTCCAGGATAGACCCACAACGGACTTAAATAGGTAAATAAATCAAGCCTATTCTTTTTGAATTTCTAATGCAGATATCATAAAAAGAAGAGTACACATAAATTTAGACACAAACAGCTGCTCAAAAATTATGTGACATATTTTCTGCAAATGAGAAAATATCTACATCACTCAGGTAATAGTATTGATAAAGTTATTTTAGAGAGGATAGTCTTTGGGAATTGACTGAACTCATTGTGGAATGGTTAAACACAAACCATTAAAATAATCTTTATTAAATAATTTTTATTTAAATGTAATCAAAATAACAATGAAGATGTAGAAATGTTTTAAAGTTTATTTTTAGAGAGAGAGAGAATGAACATAAGCAGAGGAAAGGAGGAGAGAGATGGAGAGAAAGAATCCCAGGCAGGCTTAGCACGGAGCTTGATCCCACAAGTGACCTTGAGATCCCATAGGGCTCAATCCCATGAACTGTGAGATCATGACCTGAGCTGAAAGCTAGGGTTGGATGCTCAACCAACTGAGCCATCCAGGCACCCAACAGACAGAATTTTAAAATCAAAATCTTCCATCAATATGTTTAAGATCCTCTTTATAAATCTGTCAGTCATAATTGGGCACAGCAGATCTGAAATTTGGGTGGTTTTTTCTTTTTATTACAGCTGAAAGAGAAAACAATTTTACCAGTAAAGAAGGACCATAAATGATTTTTCCCTCCCAAATACCCAAAATGTGGTGCAAGCAAGATGAAGTGCCTGACAACAAAAGCACTCATAATAAATGGTATATTCTATACATAAAATCTTTTATAATTCAAAAATTTTAATGGTAAAAATATGACACATTATATCTTAACACATTCTACTCCTATTCCTCCAAACAGATTCTTTATATAATTTCAATCTCCAAAAATCTGTGGTTCAGGTAAGCTATTACAATTTTTGAAATTTTTATTTTTCTGGCTTGAGGGCCAGTACTTGTTCTCTCACTGTTATGATTAAATATTTCCAACTAAAACTCAGCTTCTCTGAGTTCAACCAAGGTTTTGGCACCCAGTTTTGATCTCTTGTCTCTCACAATAAACAAGCACAAAGTCTTTTTTTTTTTTGGCTTTTCAAAGAGTTACATACTTCTAAAAACTAAAAAGTAACAACAGAGAAGACAAACCTGCTAAAATACAAAGTTATATTTCAAAGTCTAAGTTTTCTAATTTAATTCTCTATCATGACCTTGAGCTTATACACTAACAGATATTTTGTGTCCACTCATTAAACTATAAATGCTAGACTGTACATTTCACCCTCTTTCTTCTCAAACTCAATGACATCACTTTTAATAGTTAATATATTAATCAAGCCACTATTTACTAAGTTTTTATGGTAATAATCTACCTAGCATGCTACATATTTTGTTTAAGTTTATTTATTTATTTTGAGAGAAAGAGAGAGCGAGCAAGCAAGGGAGCACATGAGCTGGGGAGGGACAGAGACAGAGAGAGGAAACAGAAAGAGAGGTAGAAAGGGAGAGAGAATGCAGGCTCCATGCTGTCAATGCAGAGCCCTATGCATGGCTTGAACTCCTGAACCATGAGTTCATGCCCTGAGCAGAAATCAAGAGTGGGACATTTAAGTGACTGAGCCACCCAGGTGCCCATACACTACATATTTAACTCAAGACTGGTAAAATATTAGACTCCAAATAGGAAAAGATTTAACTGGGATGAGTTTTATCTTCTTTTTCTTCAACTTGGCATTAATTCATTTTACGGTAGATTCTACATCACAGGTTACAGACTTAGAGGAAGGCAAATATAAAAAGTTGTCATGTAATATAGAAATTGTCTTAAGTGGCACTGTTAATTAAAAACCTTAATAAGTGTGACCAATCCAAATTCAATGCAGTGGGTGGGTTAAGAGTCCATTTAATATAGCATCAAATAGGGGGGCCTGAGTGGCTCAGATGAGTGTCCAACTCTTGATTTCATGTCAGGTCGAGATGCAGGGTTGTGGGATTAAGCCCTGCAATGGGCTCCATGCTAAGCAGGAAGCCTGGTTAAAATTATCTCTCTTTCTCTCTCCCCATCCCCTGCCCCTCCCTCCTGCTCCCACTCTAAAAAACAAAACAAAACAAAACAAAAAAAACACCCAAAAAACAAAAAGGTGCATGAAATAATATGGACAGTATTATTATGAATGTGGGAAACTTTAACTTCTTGCAGTATGTGACAGATTAAGTACGCCAAAAAAATAAATTATGTTGTACAAGATTTGAGTATAATCAGAACTAAGATTGATTTATTAGATATACAATAATTTTCTTTTTAAAACTCCATGGAAATTATAAAACTGATCATATGTATCAATTCACACAGAAAACCATAGTAAATTTAAGATTAAATATTATATAGGGCACATTCTCTAATCACAATGCAATTCAAAGAAAGTTTTTTCTAAGAAAGAAATTAACCTCTTGGAAAATTAAAAATTACTTTCATGATGTAAAATTCCAAACCTATACACAATTATACTCACAATTCTCTTTCAGATTATTTTAAAGCAATTCCCAGATATCATATAATTTCATTTGTATATATTTTGGCAGAATTCTTGGAAATTAAAATTAACAACAATCAAGAAAAGTCTTGATTATTCTTGGATGAAGAAAAAAAATCAAATGTATATGATTAGGAACACTTCTATGTAAGAACTTTTTGAAATATTTTTAGTTAAAGATGACAGTTCAAGGATCCACAGTCATTGCTTCCCTTAAAGAATAAAAATAAAGGAATACAGCATAATTTGTAAGTTAGTAACTTTAAAAATTTTTGGTCCATTAAAAGCAACTTCAAGGAACCACAAGACTAACTTGCAAAACATTTGAGATAGTAATGTGATCTAGTAGAAAGTAGACAAGATCCTAGGCCAGAAAACATAAAAAGGCAAGCACGATTTAGATTTCCATTAGCCACTAAGGGATGAATAGAAAGTGAGGGTGTGTCCGACAATAGGATACAGAAGTGTCAATTATTTAGAAAGAACTCGTAGAAAGGTGGGTTGAACTCAGTGGTTGTTCAGGGAGGCAAAGTCCTTCATAAACTTCACCTCTCAGGTTGTCAAAATGAACCCAAAGACCCCAGGAGTCTGGGGCACCTGTGAAAAGCACCAGCATGGAGAGACTGTCAACAAGTATCATCAGGTTTCAGATCTCTACTGATGTGCTCTATAAACACACAGGGCACAAAATCAAGTATGGTAGCTTTGGAAACCATAAAGGTAATGAAATTTCTTTGCCTAGGATTATTCTCCCAAAAGGGGGGCATGAAAGAGTAGATATGACAATGTAGAAGATAACCTGAGTAATGTAGAAGGCAAGCCTAAGAAACTGTTTCACATGGAAAAGAAAAGACCTAACAAAACTCATGGGTAAAAATGAAGTGTTTATGATAAACAAGAGATCAAACATAGATCAAAAAAACCCAAATAAACAAAATACCTGGTGGTCCTTCAGGGAAGACTAGAATAAATGGAACAGAAGTGATAATCACTGTCATAATAAAAGAATTGCTTTAGCTAAAATGTGTAATATATACACATTTTATATAAAAGCTCCCAGGAGCTGGGATGTCAGGGTACATGGGTCACCAGGCAAAAATTAATGAAAAAGGAAAAACAATCAGATATATCCTGATAAAAGACTTAAGCTTCAAAGATAAAGATTCCTAGAAGAATTCAGAATCACTGCCATTCCCCAAAAGTTTACATAAAACAGTCAACTAGACTTTGACTTCTCTCCAAAATTAATTGTAGAAGATAAATAAGCAAATATTAGGGTTTTGAAGAAAAAAGTTATTTCACAAGAAATCCCTACCCAATCATGCTGCTCAACTAAGAAAACAGAAATTCATTTTCATTTTGTAAAGACTCAGAATAAAGCAATACAGCTCTCCAGGGAAAAAAAAAAAAGCGCACAAATAAGTACAATTGACCCTTGAACAACAGAGGCATTTGAGGCCTCCCCTGTCACAAAAACAGTAGATTGACATACATTCTGTATATGTTATATACTCTATTTCTACAATCACATAAAGCTAGAGAAAAGAAAATCATAAGGAAAAGAAAATACATATATAATACTGTGCTGTACAAAAGATCCACTTAGAGTGGAACTGTGCCACTCAAATTGTGTTTCCAAGAGTTAACTATACTCTAATGGATAGAGGAATCAAAATAAAGAAATGGTTAAAAAGCAACAGAGATGAATGATAACCTACACAGAAATAGTTTAAGATATTAGTATTAATCCTATTATATTATAAAAGGGAATACAAATGCCATTGGTAATTACAAAAATAAAACCTAAAAAATGTAAAACTATTAAAATGACTTGAAAAAATATGCCTGACATGAAGTTTAAGAACGTTAAAAGAGAAAGAAGCAGTGATAGAAAACTGTACATAATACAGTTTATACAGGGTAAGTTTATACAGAATAAGTGAACAAAACGGATTTTCGTAGTTAAAATTAAGGAAAATCTGTTCTTAGCTGTATTTCTCATTTTTTTCCAAGTGTTTTACAGCATAATTAAAATCAGACTAATTACTGGGGTGCCTGGGTGGCTCGAGTGGTTAGAGGTCCAACTCCTGGTTTCAATTCAGGTTCATGATCTCACAGTTTGTGAATTCGAGCCTGGATCAGGCTTTGCACTCAAGGCCCAGAGTCTGCTTGGGATTCTCTCTCTCCCTCTCTTTCTGCCCCACCCTCACTGTGCTCTCTTTCTCTCTCAAAACAAATAAATAAACTTAAAACAAAAAAGCAACTCAGATATTCATTAATGATAGTGTATATAAAAACACTATGGCACATTCATGCAATGAAGTGTTACATGGCAGTGAAAATTAGTAAGCTAATATGGATTGATTCAAATGGCCATCAACAAATTAAGTTAAAAAAATCATTTCCAAAGATCATATACGTCCCCTTATATAAATAAGCAAAAAAAGTTTTAGTTTTTAGCAACAGACAAAGGGGTGCTAGAGCCACAAAAAAAAGCCATATAACAATTATCACATAGAAAAGAAGTGAGGGCTTATCCCTTAAGAAAGAAATACAATCAAGAAACAAACACAAGTAACTTCAAAGGTATTAGTAGAGTTTTTTTGTTTTTCTTGTTTTGGTGTAGATAAAACTGCATATATTAAGCTTTTTTGTGTTCATATTTCACAATTTAAAAAATATTTTTAAACATTAGAAAAAAGGTAGTGTTATTTCAAACTTTCATATAAAATATGTATTTCCATTGCTATATGTTTCCAGTTATAGAAAAAGATTAGAAGCTCCCTGACAACTGTAATCTAGTAAAATTTGACAAACTTTATAAAAACTGCAGTTAAAAAGGACCATACACACACACAATTACTGGAAAAAATAATCTATTAATCTATATGAAACACACACTCAAGATTTTATTGCAGAAATCCAATAATGGTTCAGTATTACAAATTTTATAGTATTAAACTCACTTATAAAGAAAAACATGGTATTATCTAAACAAAGGATACCAAAGGTTATTTAATAAAATGAAACATCCATGCTTCATTGAAAAAATATTAATTAATGAAGAATTCTAGAATACTGCTATTTTGGATCTCTTATATGGTCCTTGTATTGTGCCATTCACAGCAAAGAATTTCCACTCTATCTCCTTTATCAATACAGGCTTCCTCAAAATATTATGTCAATTTGATCCAGGTACTTGCCTCTACAGAAGAGTACCCTTCGAAATGGGGCACACACACAAAATAGTCTACCAGGGAAAGATATTTCATCTAGGGACCCACACTGCCTCCTTCCTCCCTCATTCCATTGTCAGGCAGTACATATGTTACTTATTTGATATGAGACAATGTGGAGGGCCTAAGAGTGGAATCTTCATTCATTCATTAGCCTTTAACCAGTGCGACCTTAATTATATATACTAATAATGTCAATGGAAGTCTAGGTTAAGGGGATTTAAAGGCAATATTATCTAATTTTAGTAAAACTATCTCTCCCAAAAAAAATAAGACTAAATAGATTTCTTCAAAGAAGACACAGTTTGAATAATGCAAGCAAAATAAAACAAGAAAAGGAAAAACTGACACTTCTAACACGAGCTCATTGTCAACAATACTATGAAGTAAAAACAACGGCAATGCGATCCAATATAAAAGTAGGCCAAAAGATTCTAGAATTATATTTTTAAAAATACCCTAACTGTGGATTTTCATGCCCTCCCATTAATGATGAACCTTGCCCTACATTAATTTTACAGTTATGTTGATGATTTCCAAGATATTTAAAACTAAGTATCCTGAATTTGAAGATAAACCTCTACATTTTTCTCAGTAATATTTTTCAAGTCATTGAAACCTAATCAAAACTATTTAAAATTTAAAAATAAATATTATTTCAAGCATATGTATTGATAAATATTTATAAGCATCTTTCAATGGCCAAAATCCGTATCACTGGGGAAACATCTTTATTTTCTCATGACAAAGATGGCTAAATTAATACATGGAAAATATGGCAACAAAACAAATACTGTTGGGAAATGGTAAAAAAAAAATACATTAGGAGGAATTGAAAAAACAAGGATTAGAGCAAATTATACTGTGTGGGAGGTTTTCTATACAGCTGAATTCAAGTACAGATGTTTCTAACATATCAGAGTTTATAAGTATTTACTAGACTCTCTTCCAAAGATGAAATTCATGAAGAACTACTTTTGGGTGAGTCATTAAAGGAAAGCTGTACCAGAGAGGGTATATTCTCAAAAGCAAATGACTTTAGAAAAAAAAATTTTTCAGGAAAACATGTTAATTCTACTTAAAGCCACAATGAAGAAGCAGCTGCTTTAACTGGGAAAGGGAAGTAGAAGTAGGGGGAGGAAACTGAGGAAGATGAAAGAGAAAGCAGGCAAAAGAAAGGAAAAAAGGGAAGATTATAAGACATGTAAAAATCATGTACTGCATAGTTTACAAGCAGGATAATGCAGCAAAGAACCTGAAGTCAGAAGTGCCAAAAATACTTCAGGATGATGTCAATAGGGTCAACTGTATAAAAACAGGTCTTTGAAATACAAAAAAAAAAAAAACAAAAAACTTCACACATCTTTCATAATGGGATGCAAAGAAACTAAGAATAAATATTTTGTACCAGAGAGGTTAAAATGGATACCTAAGTGAAGAATACTTAAAAGTGTTGCCAATCTTGAAAGTTACACACTTTACTTTTTAAAATCTCAAATTTGCAGACTTTTCTCATGATAGTATTAGGTGATGAGCAGTTATCTAACCGATAATTTAAAAAGCAAAACAAAAAGACATCTAATCAACCCTTTAAAGTAAAAGTAAAATTTTATAGTGAATAGAGAATAATTAAAAACAGAAACTCATGCTATGGAGAGAGCATTTTCTTACAACCGCTCTGGAAAACAGTGTGGAGGCTCCTCAAAAAACTATCAATGGAACTCCCCTATGACCCAGAAAAGCACGCTGGGGATCTATCCAAGGGATACAGAAGTGCTGATGCATAGGGGCACATGTACCCCAATGTTCATAGTGGCACTTTCAACAATAGCCAAATCATGGAAAGAGCCTAAATGTCCATCCCCTGATGAGTGGATCAAGAAGATGTGGTCTATATACACAATGGAGTACTACATGGCAATGAGAAAGAATGAAAAATGGCCATTTGTAGCAAAATGGATGGACCTGGAGGGAGTCATGCTAAGTGAAATAAGTCAGGCAGAGAAGGAAAGATAACATATGTTTTCACTTATAGGTCTAGCAGGAGAAACCTAATAGGGAACCGTGGGAAGGGGAAAGAGGGGAAAAGAGTTGGGGAGAGGGAATGAGGCAAATCATGAGAGACTTTTGAATGCTGAGAACAAACTGAGGACTGAGGAGGAAGGGGGGAAAGGGGAAGGGGGTTGATGGTCATGGAGGGGGGCACTTGTGGGGAAGAGCACTGGGTGTTATATGGAAATCAACTTGGTAATAAACTATTTAAATTTTTTAAAAAGGATGTTTTTAAAACAATTTTCCTTTCATGATATGAACTTGTTATTGAAAATATTGTATATGTATCATAAATTTAAACTTTCATATCTACAGTGCAGTAGGAAAAAGAATTTTTCAAAACTATTAAGAAAACATCCACCAAACTCAGTTGATGTGAACCTTTCATATTAACCCTTATATTAATATAATTCCTATTAAGTTACAGATACTACAAAGAATTCTTATGTTCTCAATCTACATATACAAATTATTTAGATGTCGCTTTTTGCTTTATTGTGTTCTCATTTTCTCAATCTACTCTTCTCTCCCTATCCTCACACATGCACGTGCCCATACCACTCCTAACCCTCCAGTGTTTTTCCTGAACCATTTAAAATTAAGTTATTGCTCCTTGTTTTTAACAAGTTTGACATTTCTCAAGAGTACACGTCAGTTACTTTGTAGAAAGTCCCTCAATTTAGGTTTGTCTGATGTTTCTTTCTAATTAAATTAGATAAAGAGCATGCACTTTTGCATATCATAGTACATATTATCAGGAGATATATCATGTCCCATTGATGGTGTTGTTAAGTTTATTTACCTTGTAAGCTTGGAATTAGCAGGTTAAATCACTAGGAAGTTACTCTTTTCCCTTTTGGAAATTAATATGTAACTTACAGGAGAACATTCAGAAGCTATGTAAATAACCTATTCCTTATCAACTTTCAGCCACTAGTTTTAGCATCCATTGAGGATTCTTGAATGAATTATAGTAGCACTGTAATAGTGCTTCTTAACTCCATTATTCCTTCCACATTTATTAGTTGGCATTTATTCTACTCTAAGTGAGCTCTTTCCATCCTCTTCCATTTATTCATTTATTTATAATATCATGGATTATTTCATAAACATTATATCCCTACCATTATTTATTCTCCTGCTCAAAGTGTTCCAGATTTGGCCAGTGGGAGCCCTTTGAAGCTAACTCCTCTATCTTTTGACGTGTGCCATTTTTTTGAGTAGTTTCTTACTTTATAAGCATAAGACTATTAGGCTTTCCTTATATTTTCCCTGCTTCTACATAAGCATCACTCTTTTCTCCGAGAAACACTCCTTTTTAATGAGGAATAGTAATTAGAAACCTCTATCCATGTGCTCAATGCTTATAGTGGTTGGTCTTTTTCTTCCAGTCCCTTTTAATGTATTTATTAAAATGAACATGCATGCATGCATATATAAATCCATTTCTGTATCAAAGAATGAGATCATACTTATACCTCTACTGTCAATTCAACACCACAGTTGTTTGCCTTCATATGTTTAACTTTCTTCTCTGATAATGGGAAATCTTGGCTAATGTTCTCCCAGTAAAATTGCACATTTCCTCAATCTTATAGTAAACAAATCTAGAATTCAAAATAATTGTTGTAGTTCCTTTTGACTTTAGATCAATATCACTTGAAACACAGGTTCACTTGCTTCTGTTTATATTCAGTTTTAGGTTTATCCTTCCACATTCTTAATTTTATTAATTTTTAACATTTGTTATTATTTATCCATTTTTATTCACTATCTATGAATGTATTTTCAGTATGAAAACTAAATTTGTGGGTTACGGTTAAAGCAATAAATAAAGACTGTTCTTGTTTTTAAATTGCTTTGGGCATTTAGGAAGGCCTAGATTTTTGTTCCATTGGTTACCTTTGTACTTACACATTTACAATGGCTTAATCTCATTTTCTTAATATTTTATCACCTAGTATAGGTCAACTTTCAATTTTCTCACTTCCAACTACTGCTTTTACAACAATAAGCTTTTTCTACTTTTCTGTTTACCTCTTCCTTTAAAGTTTCATTGTTTCTACTTGGCAAGAATATGTTAGATTTACATACTATTCTTTCACCTTTGTTGTCACCTGTGTTTTACTATTAGATCTCCAAATATAATCTATTTTAAATATTCATGGATTCTTCCAAAAATGCTTTCCTGGTCAACTCTTAGTTAGATAGAGCTCATAGCCCAGTAGCTTCCTCAACAAAGTTTCATGTATATAATATCCTCTGAGTTATACATGTTTAAAATTTTTTGTATTCTTCATATTTTAAAAAAACAGCTTGGCTCTTCTGGGGCGCGGGGGTGGCTCAGTGGATTAAGCCTCCGACTTCAGCTCAGCTCACCACTCCTGAGTTCAAGCCCGGCATAAGGCTCTGTGCTAACAGCTCAGATCCTGAAGTCTGCTTTGGATTCTGTGTGTGTGTGTGTGTGTGTGTATGTGTGTGTGTGTGTGTGTGTGTGTGTGTGTGTGTGTGTGTGTGTGTGTGTTTCTCTCTGCCCCTCCCTGCTTGCTTTTTGGCTCTCAAAAAAATGACTAAACAAACAAGAAAACCCAGATAGGCTTTTTTCTTCAGTTCCCACAAAAATATATCTAATAAGCTTATTATATAAAATCAAACATTTAATATTTTCAACATTCCAATAACCTGGAAAAATATTTCTCATATGTATATACATACACGCACACGCGCACACACACACACACACACACACTTAGATCTTAAAGTTCAAGTCATTATGAATAGTACCAATATTATAATTATTTTTAATGAGCAAATGATATTTTAAAAAGGAGTATTTGATATAAGAAGTGCAAATTGAAATGTGTAAGGAGTTTAAAAACCATAAGACCCCATTTTGGCAAAGGTTTGGGTACGCAGAAACACACACAGAATAGAAATATACACTGATACAACCTTTCTGGAGGGGAATTTAGCAATATTCATTAAACATATGAGCATTAAACACATGAGATATCACTTGATCTCAGAAATCTTTCCTCCAGCAAATTACCTTAAGGAAATAACTAAACATATAATTTAAAAATGCATTCAAAGATATATTCAAAGCTGCCCGTTACCATTTATAAGGATGAAAAACAATCTATCTGATAGGTAACTGGCACATTAAGTTTATGCATGAGAATTCTGTGCAGTCCCTAAAAATGGTGTTGTAAAAGTACTTAACAAAGTGACAATGTTTGAGATGTTAAAATAAAATATTAGAATATTTTTTATTTTATATTCCCCTCCAGAAAGGTTCTATCAGTATGAGTATGAGAAGAAGGGAAAAGGAAAGAAGAAATGAATTGGAAAGTATGAAATAGAGGAGTGGAGTAAAGGAGTAGAAGGAAAGAAAAGAAAGACCAAGGAAGAAGAAAACAGGGCAAAGTACTCTAAGATAAGGTTGAGGATATCAGAAGAGTTTATTACAAATTAAATGGGTCATCTAGAGGCTGCAGTGAAATGTGGTAGTTAGAAAGCTATCATGAGAATAGACTTGAACTATACAATGGGGAGATATTTTCCTTTAAAGGGCAAAGGTTCTAGATGGAACTTTGATACTGGTATATAAATGAGGCATAAGATGTAATACAATATATATGTAAACTGAAATACACCCTTTATAAATATCTGGATTTCTAAATCATTAGAAAAGATAATATTTACTCCTATTTCTTAAATAATCTAAGAACTCTTCCAGGTTTTAAAACACAACGGAATATAAAAATTCCAAGAAAAAAGAATCAAAGTAGAATATTCCAAGAAAGTAAGTTTCAGGCTAAAATGGGAAAAAGATTGGAACGTGTGGTGAAAAGTCTCCTGGAAACTAAGAGAAGAGAGGGTATATATAATCATACTAAATTATTCAAGATCAAAATAATACCTATGTATGAAGAATATTATGAAATTCCTGTTCAGAATCAGTTCTACCACATGTTTAAGTCAATTTCATTACCGAATAACTGTACTTTGTTTTGTGACCTAAGACAGTGAAAATTGGCCAGTTGATGAAGAAACATCTATTATCCTTAAGGGAATTGTGCCTGTTCAATCAATTACAGTACACAGGAAAAATACACCCAAATCATTACGATCAGAACAAAAGGCGTAAGCTGGAGCTCTCCCTGGTACTGCACTGGTCCTGGCGGATCTAAGACCTGACTTAAAGACCACCTTTTTTAATAACTAAATCCAAGTTTACCATTTGTATGCTGAGCTATCTGTCTGAATTCTCATTAGTCTTATTTGAGTATCTAACACACTCAGCTGAACCTCTTCAAGCGTATTCTTCCAATCTTTATTAGGAAATTAATAAAATACAGAGATACAGCAAAGAATTCTAGGTCATTTATGTAAGATGTTTTCTCCATATTTCCCAATAATTAAAAAAATAATCAATAACCCAAAAATAAAGCAGGGTACTACTAATGGACTAATCTTCATGTGTATGTGTGTATGAGAAAAAGAGAGAGAGAATCACTAGGTTAATCATAAGCTATATGACCTGCAAATATCTCTAGAAATTAATACTGCCAGAAAAAAATTACCTTTGAGAGCTTACTTCATTTTATTGGTCTATCCACTCTTACAAAGTCAGTAAATCCTTAGTTGCTTTCCCTGCTTTTTGATCTAGAACAAACTGACACCAAGTATTCCACTGTCTAAATAGGATATATTTTTATCACATTTACTTAACAAAACCCCCAAAACATCACATATTAGGAATCCCTCCAGAATCTAAGCACCAGCATGAATTCCTTAAATCACAACGTAGAAATCTCCACATAACTGTTTTGAATTTAGGAAATAGATACCATGTCTTTTTTAGAGGAAAAAATAGATGGTAATTTTTTGTTGCACTTATTCAAAATATGCAACAAAAGTATACCCCACAAAAAATCAAGATACTATAATGTACATTTTAGTCTAAATGACTTGGAATACTTCCAACAGACACCATAGTTTTAATAAAGTTCACAACGGAAACCTTATTTAATTAATACATTAATAAAACTGTTAAGTTTACAATGGAAACAAATATGAATAAATAGGTTTAGAAGGACTGACTGACCAATGTATAACAGAAACAACAATTCTCTTCAAATGTATTGGTTTTAGTTCAAATGACCTATTAATTTAACTTTCTCCTGAACAATTAATACTCTGTGTGCTAGCTGGTGGTCTAGAAATCATATGTCAAAAGCTTGCGGAAACTTTTGTCATAACCCATGCTTCATTTTTTTAATCTACTGTTCCTGTTCTGGACAAAGAAGATGATATAACTTAGGTCAGAGAGAGTTCTTGTCTGAAAGCACAGTTTATAAATAAGTAAAAGGAAAAGTGTGGCTGCTGGGGAACCATGCCTACATCTTATATCGCAATACCATCGACTTTGTGGCTGAAGGTACTTTTGTAGAACAATTAGCAGCTCTATAAAGCACTCTGAAAATTACTGGCTTGAGAACAGAATGTTTTAAGTTGATTATTGACATGTTATTATATAATAAATCAGAATAAATGAGAATTAAAGATGAATAAGCATGTAGTCCTGAAAAACAATAAACATGTCTTAACCTTTCTACATCTAAGAATTAAAATTCTGTTAGGCAGTAAAAAGCAATAGTAAGAAAGTTCCTGATCTAATTCAGTAATTCTCAATTCAGGACAATACCATGCCAGAGACAGTCTGAAAAGTATGGGGCCATTTTTGTTTGTCACAGTGACTATGGCAACATGGCAATAGTTTTCCCACTAAGAAATGCTGATCTTATTCAACTATAAAAGTAAACATCCAGAATTTCCAATCAACTGGGAAATTCCCAATGAATATCTGACCTATGAATATCCTTTCCACACAAGGGAATGGGGACTCAAAGTTCAGAGGCCCTGATTCCAACTGGAATAAATGTCCCAGCATAACCAAATCATATCATCTATGAAATGACTACACATTCTTTTATGCATAGTTTAACAAGATGCTCCTTCTAGAAGTATCTCTTTCCTAATCCATCCAACAAGCAAAGCAAACAAAAAAGAAAGAAAACAAAACACCATATCAAGAATAAAGAAAGGAAGAGGGAGTAGCCAAGATGGCGGAGAAAAAGAGAGCTCTATAAACTTCCTCAGCTCCATCTATTGAACTGAGAAGGAAATTGCTCTCGTCTGCAACAGCGAAGGAAAAAATACGGGCTCCAAAAAGACGAGAACCTCAAAGATACCTGAGTGAGTGAGTGCAAACTGGGGAGATTGGAAAACAGGCCAGCCCAAGGCGGGCAGGGGAGGTGGGAACCCCAGCCCAATGCGGGGCAAGCCCAAGGAGCCCGAAAGACAAAGGGACGAGCCAGAGAGACTGAACACGCTCATAGTACTGTCTCTGGGGAAGAGGTAAAAATGCTTAACCGCACTTAGAGAGAGGAACTCACTCCACAGATAACTGCTGGGTACCCCAATCCCAAACCCAGGTGGCGCAAGAGAAAGAACAGCTCCCAGCCCTGCGCCATCTCGAAGGGGAATCAGCGGCCACAGCAGTGACGGCGTCATGGGCGCTCATTCAACCTTAGTTTTGGGAGTAGGAACACGCACCTCATTTCCACAGCGCATCTTGACCCCAGCAATGGCCACGAGAATCCAGAATCCCGGGAGCCAACAGGGAAAATTAGCCCCCACACCTGCGTGATCCCAGCAGGGAGTTGGCAGTCATGGAGGCCTGGGTGCATGGTCAGGCTGCAAGAGCTACCAGCTCATTTCCGGCAGCACGGGGCATCCGGCAACAGCTGCCGGAAGCCAAGAGAAACTCATTCCTCCCCCAAGCTATAGAGATCCCAGAAGGGGGTTGGGAATCCACAGTTTTGTCTGTGATGGTGCACTCTTCACCTCCTGCTGCACATCTCACCTCAGGCAGCACACCTTGCCTCAGGGAGGGGCAGCCTAAATCCCTGCCTGAGCCAAGACAAACTGATTCCTACCATTAAGAGCCCAGCCACCAAAGCAAATACATCTCATCCGTGGTAGCATAAAAGTGCATGGACTGGAACTTTGAACCAAGGCAGGCCTGGAAAATACAACTCAGCTCAACCATGGCACAAGGAGATCGGACTCATTAGAGCAGCCTATAATGCGTACTTCCAGCGGACCTTGGCATGCCGCCATTCTACTCTCTGCAGATACCAAGGAGGAGCCTCTGAGAGCAGCCTCCAAGACCTACCACACCAAACCACGCCTATTTACGAGGGGAAGCCACTGCTTTTTTTTATAAACAATTTTTTTCCTCTTCCTTTTCTTCTACATTTTTTTCCTTTTTTTCTTCTTTTTTTGTACTTATATTTATTCTTATTACCTTTTTTCTTTTTTACTTAAATTTGTTTAAATTTTAACTCATTTTCCTTTCTGACTTCTCGCTTTTTATTTTTTTTACCTTCTTGCAATCCAGATATACTCTCCTAAATCTCATCCTTACCCTTCCCCTCAACTGGTAATACACGTTTAGACTGTCCACTGTCCTTTGTTGTCTCTGACCCCCTTTATTCTTTTTCATTCTTTTTTTCTTCTTCTCTTCTTTTAGTCTCTTTCCTCTCCATTTTCTTTCTTTTCTTTCCCCGTTTTATTGTGTGTGTTTGTTGATTTGTCTGTGCGGTGGTGTGCTTCTATTCTCTCTGTGTTTGTCTGTCTGTTTTCCTTCTTAGGGCTACATCAAGAAACAAGCCAAAGTGTGCATGACAGCGAGTCCCAAATACTGCTGAGCAGGGAAATAAAATATTCAAAGGCACAACAAGAGAAACTGAGAGACACCATTAAAAGAATATTTCCTGAAACGACAGGCCCTGGACAGTCAATAGGCCTCCATTATCAGAGAAATATTAACAGAGGCACAGTGCACAACAAGCTTTCAAAAAAGAAAAGAGACAGAAAACTAGCAAAAATGACAAAGCGAAGGAACTCTCCCCTGAAGAACCTCCAGGAAGAAGTCACAGCCACAGAACTGGTAAAGGCAGATTTAGACAACATACCGAATCAAGAATTTAAAAAACATGTCATAAAATTAGTCGCTGGGGTTGAGAAAAGCATCAAAGAATAAACTGAGACAATGACTAGGCACCTTGAAAATAGGTGTGATTAATTAAAAAAGGCTATAGGTGAGGTGAATAACAAAATGGAAGCAGCCACCTCAAAGATAGACGAGGCAGAGACAAGAATAGGTGAATTAGAAGATATAGTTATAGAAAAAGAGGAAGCTGCAAAAAAGAGAGAGAAATTAATCCAGGAGCAGGAAAGGAGAATTCGAGACCTGAGTGATACAACCAAATGTAACATCCGTATCATAGGAATTCTGAAAGAGGAACACAGAGAGAAAGATCCTGAAGGGATACTAGACCAAATTATAACTGAGAATTTCCAAAATCTGGGAAAAGAAATAGACATTCAAATTTAAGAGGCACAAAG
This sequence comes from Suricata suricatta, assembly GCF_006229205.1. Taxonomy (NCBI): domain Eukaryota; kingdom Metazoa; phylum Chordata; class Mammalia; order Carnivora; family Herpestidae; genus Suricata; species Suricata suricatta. The sequence continues at coordinate 67,279,515 of NC_043709.1, forward strand.
AATCCCCTTAAGATGTAATTTGAATCGGCCTTTGGCACGACATATCAGAGTGAAACAGGCAAATATAAAGAGAAAGAGAGAATTCTGAAAGCAGCTAGAGAGAAAAGGGCCATCACATACAAAGGGAAACCTATCAAGAGTGGTTACAGACCTATCTAATAAAACTTGGCAGGCCAGGAAGGAATGGCAGGAAATCTTCAATGTGATGAGCAGAAAAAACATGCAGCCAAGAATCCTTTATCCAGCAAGCCTGTCCTTCAAAATAGAAGGAGAGATAAAAGTGTTCCCAAATAAACAAAAATTGAGAGCATTCATGACCACCAAACCAGCCCTACAAGAAATCCTAAGAGGGACTCTAAGAGGGAAATGTTGCAAAGAATACAAGGTGCCAGAGACACCACTATAAACACGAATTCTAGGGAGAACACAGTGACTCTAAACCCACATTTTTCAATAATAACACTGAATGTAAATGGACTGAATGCTCCAACCAAATGACACAGGGTAGCAAAATGGATAAAAAAACAAAACCCATCTATTTGCTGTCTACAAAAGACTCATTTTTGACCGGAAGACACCTTCAGGTTGAAAGTAAAGGGAGGGAGAAATATTTTTCAAGTGACTCGAAGCCAAAAGAAAGCTGGAGTAGCCATACTTATATCATACAAACTGGACTTTAAAGTAAAGGCAGTAACAAGAGATGAAGAAGGACATTATATAATAATTACAGGGTCTCTCCATCAGGAAGAGCTAACAATTATAAATATCTACGCGCCAAATTAGGAGTGCCCAAATACATAAAACAATCCTATTGACAAAAATGTGCCAATTGCAGGGACTTTAATACACCACTGACAGCAATGGATATATCAACCAGACAGAAAATCACTAAAGAAGCAATGGACCTGAACGACACAGTGGAACAGATGGAACTGATAGATATATTTAGAACTCTGCATCCTGAAGATAGGAAATTCACCTTCTTTTCTAGTGCACATGGCACATTCTCCAAGATAGATCACATACTGGGGCATAAAGCAGCCATCCATAAGTATAAATGAATAGAGATCATACCATGCACACTTTCAGATCACAATGCTATGAAACTTGAAATGAACCACAGGAAAAAGTCTGAAAAACCTCCAAAAATGTGGAGGTTAAAAACCACCCTACTAAAGGATGATTGGGTTAATCAGGCAATTAGAAAAGAAATTTAAAATATATGGAAACCAATGAAAACAAAAATACAACAATCTAAAATCTCTGGGATGCAACAAAGGCAATCCTAAGAGAAAAGTATATTGCAATCCAGGCCAATCTCAACAAACTAGAAAAAAATGCAAATTCAAAATTTAACAGAGCATCTACCTGAACTCAAAGAGAAGCAGCAAGAGCACCCTAAACCCAGCAGAAGAAAAGAAATAATAAAGATCAGGGCAGAAATAAACAATATAGAATCCAAAAGAACAGTCGAGCAGATCAATGAAACCAAGACTTGGTTCTTTGAAAAAATAAACAAAATCGATAAACCTCTAGCCAGGCTCCTCAGAAAGAAAAGAGAGAGCACCCAGATAGACAAAATCATGAATGAAAAAGGATCTATTACAACCAATCCCTTAGAAATACAAACAATCATCAGAGATTACTATGAAAAATTATATGCCAACAAACTGGACAACACAGAAGAAATGGACAAATTCCTAAATGCACATGCACTGCCAAAATTCAAACGGAAAGAGAGAGAAAGCATGAATAGACCTATAACCAGTGAAGAAATCAATTCCATTATCAAAAATTTCCAAACAAATAAGAGCCCAGGGCCAGATGGCTTCCCAGGGGAATTCTACCAGACATTTAAAGCAGAGCTCATACCCATTCTTCTCAAACTAGTCCAAAAAATAGAAATAGAAGGAAAACTTCCAAACTCATTCTATGAAGCCAGCATCACCTTGATGCCCAACCCAGATAGAGACCCAGCCAAAAAAGAGAACTACAGGCCAATATCCTTAATGAATACAGATGCAAAAATACCCAACACGATACTAGCAAATCGAATTCAACAGCATATAAAAAGTATTACCCATCATGATCAAGTGGGATTCATTCCTGGGTTACAGGGCTGGTTCAATATTCGCAAATCCATCAATGTGATCCATCACATTAACAAAAGAAAGGATAAAAACCATATGATCCTGTCAATAGACGTAGAAAAAGCATTTGACAAAATACAGCACCCTTTCTTAATAAAAACCTTTGAAAGAGTCGGAACAGAAGGAACTTACCTAAACATTATAAAAGCAGTTTATGAAAAGCCCACAGCCAATATCATCCTCAATGGGGAAAAAACTGAGAGCTTTCCCCCTGAGATCAGGAACACGACAAGGGTGTCCACTCTCACCACTGTTGTTTAACATAGTGCTGGAAGTCCTAGCATCAACAATCAGACAACAAAAGGAAATAAAAGGCATCAGAATTGGCAAAGAAGTCAAAGTTTCACTTTTTGCAGATGACATGATACTCTACATGGAAAACTCAGCAAACTCCACCAGAAGCCTTCTAGAACTGATAAACAAATTCAGTAAAGTTGTAGGTACAAAAATCAATGTACAGAAATCAGTTGCATTCCTATACACCAATAATGAAGCAGCCGAAAGAGAAATCAAGAAACTGATCCCATTCACGATTGCATGAAAAACCATCAAATATCTAGGAGTAAACCTAACCAAGGATGTAAAAGACCTATATGATGAAAACTATAGAAAACTTATGAAAGAGATTGAAGAAGACACCAAGAAATGGAAAAACATTCCCTGTTCATGGATCAGAAGAATAAA
>NC_043709.1:67282448-67349578 GCF_006229205.1 Suricata suricatta
CATATCAGATAAAGGGATAGTATCTAAAATATACAAGGAACTCACCAAACTCCACACCCACAAAACAAAGAACCCAGTGAAGAAATGGGCAGAAGACATGAACAGACACTTCTCCAAAGAGGACATCCAAATGGCCTACAGGCACATGAAACGATGCTCAAAATCACTTATCATCAGGGAAACACAAAACCACACTGAGATACCACCTCACGCCAGTCAGAGTGGCTAAAATGAACAAATCAAGAGACTACAGATGCTGGCGAGGGTGTGGAGAGATGGGCACCCTCCTACTCTGTTGGTGGCAATGTAAACTGGTGCAGCCGCTCTGGAAAACAGTGTAGAGGTTCCTCAAAAATTAACAATAGAACTACCCTATGACCCAGTGCAATAGCACTGCTGGGGATTTACCCAAGATATAGAGAAGTGCTGATGCATAGGAGCACATGTACTCCAATGTTCATAGCAGCACTGTCAGCAATAGCCAAAACATGGAAAGAGTCTAAATGTCCATCACCTGATGAGTGGATCAAGAAGATGTGGTATATATACACAATGGAGTACTACATGGCAATGAGAAAGAATGAAATCTGGCCATTTGTAGGAAAGTGGATGGACCTTGAGGGTGTCATGCTAAGCGAAATAAGTCAGGCGGAGAAGGACAGAAACCCTATATTTGCACTCATAAGTCTAACAGGAAAACAGGAGAAACCTAATGGAGGACCAGGGGGAGGGGAAGAGGGAAGGAGAGTTGGGGAGAGAAAGGGATGCAAAACTTGAGAAACTATTGAATGCTGAAAATGAACTGAGGGTTGAAGGGGAAGGGGGAGGTGGAAAGGGGAAAAGAGGTGGTGGTGATGGAGGAGGGCACTTATGCGGAAGAGCACTGGGTGTTGTATGGGAACCAATTTGACAATAAACTATTTAAAAAGAAAAGGAAAAAAAATAAATAAAAGCTATATGTAAGAATTATAGCGTATTTCAAACCCAAGTTTTCCAAAAGCTTTGTGATAACTATACATGCATCATTAGCCAATAGACTTGATAAAAAGAATCACTTGATAAAAATAAAAACCAGTTGCATGTTTTTTCCAAGAAGACAAGGCAAATCAGAACTAAACATAAGTATAAAATGTAATATCATTACACCTAAAACTATAATAAATAAGTAGCTATAGTCATTTTTGTTACTCAAAAGCATTTACTTATAAGGGCTGAGAATTAAAAATCTCTCTCCCTCTCTTCACCAATTTCAAAGTAATTGATGTTTAAATAATCTAATGGTCTATTTTTCTTAAATAAAGGAATGAGATAGAAAATATGTGAATTGAATAGTATTTCAAATTAGCCAATATCATCTTAATGAGGCTTAAATGTGCTATTTTAATCTTAGTTCTTAAATGTCTTCTATTCATAAAGTCTGCCAAATATTTCTCCTCCGGAGGTTTGTGGGAAAAATAATGAAACCTTGAAATAGGATAAGATCTGTATTTTTGATCTCTTGAGTTGGTGACTGTATTACAGATTTTGCACACCATACCTCAAAAATAACTCCCAGGAGTTCAGTATCTACTGAACAGGACATAAAGCTCCACATTCACTGATGTGTTTTTTCCTTATACTCTCTTTGTTCTTTAACTTCATTTATGTAAATTGTTGTGCTATTACTTATCTTTTGTAAATGCATAGTTCAAAAGAGGGCATTGTATACTTGAAAGTTGTTATAAAACACTTCTTCTAGTTATAAAAATTGAATTAAAAGAAAAAGAATGAAGGAAGAGATATATGTATGCTAACAATTGTAGAAAAAACTTAAAATACTTTTTCCATTAAGAAGATCATTTGAAGCAGAAATTTTCTCACAAGTAGTTAATAAGTAACCACTGGAGGCCAGCCTAGGAGTTATTATGACATTTCTATCAGAAATTTCACACTCATTTCCAAACAACTGATTCTAAGTAAAGTTACTGAATAGAACTCATCTATAAATGGATAGCTATTTTACAATGGCAAAGAATAATTGTATCTTTGACTTCAAAATGATTAGATTTTTATATGTATAATTCCTGAGTTTGAAGGAAAAATATTTACTATATATTATTGCAAATCTGTTTATTCAAAGGAGTATGTATTTTGTTTACAGAAATGTTAATATATAGAAAATATTATCAACTACTGATTACTATTATTATTCTACACATTAGACTTCTTTCAAATAAGATAATAAAAGATATATTAAACTGGAAATTATAGATTGTTATTTAATCAGAAACTATGTTAATTAACTGAAGTGCAATGAAAACACTTGAGGGTGGGTTGTTTTTTAAAGAAACTCACTATCTGAAATGGGTATATTGGGGCACCTGGGTGGTTCAGTCAGCTGAGCATCCTACTCTTGATTTCAGCTCAGCTCATGATCTCATGAAGGTAGGAGTGGGCCCTCGTCTGGCTCCATGCTGGGTGTGGAGCCTACTTGGGATTCTCTCTCTCCCTCTTCCTCTGCCCCTCCCCCACTCGTGTGCAAGCTCTCTCACTCTCCTCCTCTCTCTCTCAAGAGAAGAAGAGGAAGATAGAGGAAGAGGAAGAGAGAGGAGGAGGAGGAGGAGAAAGAAAAATAAATGCAACGGGTATTTTTACTTCCAGAAATGGCAGCACAGACTTTAAAACCCATGCTCCTAATGAGAACCAGAAGAGCTGGAAAAATATGAATATTCATTTCTTAATGTTGCCCAATGGTATCAGCGAATGAGAAAGTAGCGAAGATTTATTGGACCAAGAGAGAAGATAGAAATCCAGAAAGGTATTTTTATTTATTTTGAGAGAGAGAGAGAGAGAGAGAGACAGAGACAGAGAGAGACAGAGAGAGCGAGCATGAGAGCAAGCAGAGGAGGGGCAGAGATAAAGTGGAAGACAGAATCCCAAGTGGGCTCCTGACTGTCAGAACAGAGCCTGATGCAGGGCTCAAACCCACATACCGTAAGATCGCAACCTGAGCCAAAGTCAAGAATTGGACACTTAACCAACTGAGCCACTCAAGGCACCCTCAGAAAGGCATATTTAGCACTGAAGGTCACATTTGCTTTGCAAAAATTGTGGAAAAGGCAGATGAGATTAGGAAGTATATTGGACAACTGGAGAGTCTTAAGAGAAAACAAATAAAACCCAATGTCCTCAATTGTGACCCTGAATTTTTCATTCTAATAGTAAGGTGAATATGTAACAAAGCCTTGCAGAGACTACCAGCTAATTTGGAGTTATCTCTGGAGCTCAGAAAATTTTAATTCATGATATTGGATTAAAATGATCCTAGGGCCGGGCCGGTTAGCTCAGTTGGTTAGAGCATGGTGCTAATAATAAAATGATCCTAGATTCCTAATTCTTGATTCCTGTCATAAGCAAAGTATCCACAAATTTTTGATGAAAAACAGTATACTTTCAGATCCTGAATTATGAGTAATTGGTTTTCAAGTATAATCCAGTATACAATCAAGAGAAAACCAGAAAATCAGGAGGCAACAGATACAAGAACCAATAAGAACTAAAGTCAGTAAAAAATAGACAACAGAGCTTCATATGTTGGAATTATTCAAACACAGTATTTTAAAAATCCATATTTGCTTATTACATATAAAAGCTTGAAAAACCCAAAGAAAAAAGAAATTATTAAAGGCAGTCAGAAGAAAAATAAAACAGATTATCCTGAAAGGAGCAAGATAAGAAATACATTCAAGTACTCACTAGAAACAGTGGTAAACAGAAGTAATAGAATTACATTTTCAATGTGCTGTAAGATAATAAAATAAATACAAATTTAAAATTCAGCATCTAGAGAATAAATCATCAGGTACTGAAAACATTATCTGATAACTTCTTTTGCTGGTTGGCACATGGTAAAGTATAAAGTTAACTAAGTTTAATTCTTTCAGTCAGTAATTTCTCCTGTCTGTATTATTTCCATCAAAGTTTATAACCTATTACTCTGCAGGAACAATGAAGAAAAGCAGTAACATTCTGAACACACAACATATATTCAATAAGTGTTTGCTGAATATACAAATCAGGTTTAAATTTATTTTCTCAAGTTTTTCTCATAATGGTCTATTATCTAAACTTGGATTCTTTGAGATCCATTCCTAACTCCAGTTTTAACATTTAGTTCTCCCTAATTGAGACAGTGTACCAACCCTGGGGCATCTAAATTTAACCTCCCCACAAACAAAAGATAAAACAATGAGAAGTTCTGATATTTTTATTCTCCGTTGAATACAAGTTGAATACAGAATTTCCATAGACAGAATGTCTTTAGACAGTGCAATCTGCTGCCTAAAAATAAAATATACAATTAGAAACAAAGTATTGAATTTTTTTGCTTTATACTTTATATGAGGCTGGCCAGGTAATAATTATCCATCCCTAATTAAACATAGTGATTATTCATATTACACAACAGTTTTACATTTTCTAGTATATTTTGAGCTTTGATTGTCTCCTATTACTGATATCCTTATCTTTACACTTTTAAAATCAAGATACAAAATGATAAAGTTACATAGAATATTAGTGAAAGCAGCATAACAAGAATGTTCTGCTGCAGCCCAATTACAGACATAATTCTCTCTTCTTAAGATCACCCAGCTAGTGATCTAGTGGCAAGTAAATATGGCTAGTACAAATGACCAGCAGTAAACTAAAATATTTCTCAGTTTGATGTTACCATTTCTTTGCTACGAAACTTTTCAGCTCTAATATCCCCTTTAACAAAGAGTAAACACCTAGGGAATGGGCTCATTGTTGCCTTTGTACTGTACTGATTTTTTTTTAAGTTCTCTTCTTTTCTTGGTAGGTGTTACCATTTAACATGGCAATGTATTATTTACATTTTATATATAGTTACTTAAGTTATAAGGGATCTAACTTAAGGAAAAAATATTAAGGAAATAAGGTTAGAGGTGACAGAATAAAGCAGACACTAAATCTTCCACAGAAACAAAATCCTCAAATTTTCATTGAGCACATGCCATCAGAATAAAGAATACACTTGGGATGCCTGGGTGACTCAATCTGTTAACCATCTGACTCTGGATCTCAGCTCTGGTCATGACTTCATGGGCGTGAGTTGAAGCCTTGAGTAGGGCTCCATATTGCTGTGGAGCCTGTTTAGGATTCTCTTTCTCCCACTCCTGCATAAGCGTGCACACGCTCTCAAACAAACAAACAAACAAACATTTTTAACAAGGAATAAATAAAATACTTCACAGGCTCCTCATTCTAGGTGTGACCATATTTCTAAATTCTGGACAATTTAAGATCTAAAAGTTACCTAGGATAGCTTCCTGGAAACTTCCTTAAACACAGCTGGCATTTACTTTCTGAGCCTTACACTTTTTCATTCCTTTCTTCTTCCTGCTGAGCACAGATAATGACTGAAACTAAAGAAGCCATCTAGGTTTGCAAGGTGACCTTGGTAATGTAGGCTGTGCATGCCAGAGTAATGAGATAAGAGCAAGCTGGGTCCCTTGAGTACCCTGTTTAACAGAGCTACTATAGAGCCTTTTTTCACCTACTTCCAGATTTTTAGGTGATGTCAAAATAGACTTCTATATTGGTTAAGTCACTGTTGCTTGAATCCAATTCTAACCCTAACTGCAAAATATGGAACATGAAAGATATTGTCAAAACGGTATGCGAATGATCCAAGTTGGAAAACAATGAAACTCCCATGATGGATTACTGTCAGTCCCTGGAATTTATCAAGTGATCCACCAGCTATCAGCAGTTTAACAGGGAAAAGCAGTTTTGTATATAGATGTCACAACTTTATGAAATGTCAAATTATTTCCACAGAACTCCTATTGTATTACATGTTCTTAAATGTTGAACACATGTTACAATGACTAATATTTGGTTCACCCTGATTATATCCAGAGTTTAACATTTTCTATTGGTTAAATTGGCACTTTTTCTTCATACCTTTGTATTTCATTATCCCCAAGTTACAAAATTAAATGGCTGTCTGAAAAATGTTTCAATGAAGTATTAAAGTGTTGATCAAAACAGTACCAAACCCCACCACACAGATTAAGATAATTAATGTTGGAAGGGAATGACTCTAATGATAGAGAATATCAATACTGTTGAGATAAATAAATCTTTAAGTGTGATGATTTCACACACATCAGAAAAGAGCAAAACATAAGGTACAATAATTTTTAAACATTATATCATGTTTAACTAACTATCCATATGCCCCTAGAGCCCATTGTGTGGTCAGTAATGACCCTTTATCAGTGACATAAAGCTGTTGAAACCTCAATCACTTTCAAACCAAGCAGTGATCTCTTTGTAAACTAAATTTCAACAGAGCAACTCTCCACCCCATGATCCTTTCCAGATGGAAACTGGCAGACTTTGTCTAAAAAACTGAGGAGAAACCAAGGCTCTTTAAAGAGGCAGCCTTGACATTATACTCACCAGAGAAACATAATTTACTCAACTGACAAGTTTTTAAACTAAGCACGTAATATTTGCCTCTTAAAAAATATTATGATTAGAGAAAAACCAGAAGAAATTATTTGCAAAAAACACCTTATCAAATGACATTATATAGTGGCATATAACATTAGTGACATATGATTTGGAAGAGCAACTATTATCCCACATGCATATCCATAGATAATTTAGAGTTTAATGAAACCATTGATACATGAGGTATGAATCAACTCAGCAAACAGAGAATTGTATATGAAAGAGAATGCACAAATTTCAATTCTATTTGTAACTGAAAACCCAACCTGCAAAGTAAGATTTATTTAGTTATTTAGTAAGCTGAATATGGTTTTAACATAACATTATGCTCATGTGCATCAAGGAGGCTATGGAATTCAATTCCATAATCTGCTCTTTCATAGGTTCAATTAGAAGCTAACAATATGCCTTTAAATATTATTAAGGTAAAATCCACATAACATAAATGTCACTATTTCTAAATATATAATTCAGTGGTATTTAGAACATTTGTAATGCTGTGCATTCGCCTCTATCTAGTACCAAAATATTTCCATCACCTCAAAATGAAACCCTGTACTATGGATTTGACCATTCTGGATACTTCATATAAATACATCATACAATGTGTCACATTTTGTGTCTGGCTTCTACTTAGCATAATGTTTTCAAGGTTCATCCATGTTATCAGTACATTCCTTTTTTATGGTCAAATAATATTCCATTGTGGATTATACTACCTTTTGTTTATCGATTAATCAGTCGACAGAAATTTGGGTTTTCCCAACTTTTGCCTACTGCAAATAATACTGCTCTGAACATTCATTAGCAAACTGTTTGAATGCTTGTTTTCAATTCTTAACCCAACCTCGGAGTGGGATTGCTGGATCATACAGTAATTCTATGTTTAACTTTTTAAGGAACTGCCAAAATTCTACAGTGATTGAACAATATGCTTCTTGATCTCAAATCACTGATGAAGAAAATAGTGAAAATAGTAAATCTGATCTATTGTGACCACTCAGCACATATCATGTCAGTGTTGTTGTAATAAAATGGCAATGAATAAAAGACTTCACTTTTCTACACCTAAATGTAATCTAGCTGTCAAGGGAAAATACATAATGTTTTGAAATAGTGACACGTCATTTATTTTCATGATATTCCTTACCATAAAAATCATTTCTGTGGTTTTAAACATTGTTCAAGTATCATTTTCTGGGTGATATATTTAATATTTTGAAATGTCTCCAGCTGAAATCCCATGATTTTTAATGTAGAGGTAAATTAAAGATGTCTTTAAAAAGTCGCAATATTAAGCAAGGAACTCTAAAAAGATAGTTAAAGTAGTTAAAGTACTGCCAGGTCTGTAATAACTCAGCACAAATCTTTTTCCAATAAAATCCTCTGTTTAGGCACTCAGATTTGCTGAATAATAAAATTATGATGATGAGGTCATAAGCGAAGATTATCAAACACACATGCAAACAAACTATTCTGAGTGCTAGACAGTATAAACAATAATCAGTTCATGGGACATAAAATATCAATGTGTAGAGAAACTTAAATAAATTATGGAATCAAAAAACTGAGCAAGCAATAGGAAAATACAATAATAGTTTCTAATACATGCCTTATAAATGCCATTAGAATCCTCAAAGGCTAAAATAAATACTACTGCAAAAAGAGAACTGAAAATATAATGGCTATAAATCTTCTAGAGCTGATGGAAGACCCAAATGATATAAGAAGAAAACACACACCCAGCAAAATAAATAATAAGAAATGTACACCAAGCACACTGTAATAAAATTCCACACCCAAAGAAAATGAAAAAAATCTTTAAAACAGTAAAAGAGAAAATGCACATCACTGACAAGGGAATGGTGTTAGATTGAAATGGACTCACCACCAGAGGGACTCATTAAAAGACTCAAATACTGAGAATAAATTGAGTGTTGATGGGGGTGGGGGAGATGGGAAATGGATGATGGGTATGGAGGAGGGCACTTATTGGGATGAGCACTGTGTGTTATATGGAAACCAACCTGACAATAAACTATAATAAATAAATAAATAAAGTTTTAGTGTAGTTTTAATAAAAAAAAAAAAAAGAAAGAAAGAAATGGACTCATCACCCACAACTTAAGGTAGAAAACAGTGACATGGTATCATCAAAGTTCTATTAGAAAAACATCAGTCATGGACACATATGTCCTCAGCAAAACTACATTTTAATAATGTGGATTTAAAAAAGGCTTTCAGACAAAAAGTTTATCACCTAAAGACCTACACTAAAGGAAGAAATAACTAAAGGATGTACTTCAAGAAGGAAAACAATTCTAGAAGGAAGGTCTTAGAGGGCCAAATAAATGGTGAATAAACTGGTAAACCTGAAAGTGAAAATAAAGAACATTCAAATGTTCAACTATAAAATAAATAAGGATCTCTAGGTGATGGTTATACTTGAAATATTATATATTATTACTATTATTGTATATTATTATTATTGATTATGCTTTGTGTACTTTGTAAAATGTTTACTCAAATAACTAGTTCCCACCAAATCCCCACACTGTTCATATAAAATAATGAAGAGCAGGCCTGTCCAAGAAGCATTAAGTTTTTTAAAATATGGAGGGTAGGGGGAGTCAGAATCAAAGATCTGAACAGAGATAATCAGAGTGAAAGTATGCTAAGGTCCTTTTATTGTCCAAGGGCAGAAGTGAGAACTTAAGACTCTCCTAATACATATAGCAACATTTCCAGTGAGGCCTCTAAAAATAACAGAAATAGTGTACAATTTCTATTCCAGGTGTATTTATAAATGGAATAAAACAAATAAACCAAAACATGTATTATTTTTCAAATCACAGAGACAAAGTGGGGAAAAATAAACAACTTAAAGTAGTAAAAGAAAAAAAGTCCAAATATACCAGTAATCAAAAATAATACAAATGATTATTGATGAATTTGAGAATTTACAGCCAGATAATAAAACTAGATTAAAAATCAAAATAGAAAGATATTATTTTTAAGATAGCTAATTCTTAAGTATATACAAAGGTTCAAAGGTTATACTAGTTATAGTCTAATTACATAAACTGGGAATTGCTATATCAGAAGGGACAAATAGGTTTAAAGCAAACTATTATTTGGCTTAAGGAGGGTCACTATATAATGATAAAAAGTTCAACTTACCAGAAAGAATAATTTGAATACTAATACACACTAATAAAGTGGCCTCAAAATTTATTAAGCAAAAAGTTGTTAGAATTTACAAATTTACAAACACAGAGAAAATTACAAATCTACCACTATAGCTAGTGGGAGATTTCAACCTATTTCTTTTATTTATTAATAGCTTAGGCAAATAAAAAATTAATTAAGATACAGAAGGGTAAAGCCATTAGCTAGTTTAATCTAATATTTAAATTAGAAAATACACATTATTCTCAAACATGAGGAATATTTATAAAAACTGACCACATATTTAGCCCTAAAGTCTCAACACATATCAAAACCTAGAATCACACAGACTACAATCTTTGACAACAATGCAATTATATTATAAGTCAATAACAAAAAATAATCATTGGCCCAGTGCAAGGTCTACAGAGTAGAGGAGGCACCTAAATGCACCAGCCCTCTACTAGGCAAAGAAAATATTAACTGTATAGTAACACTGCCAGGGAGCCAATCTGAGGAAGGAGAATGCTGTTCTACTTAGGTTTATTCTAAAATAGTCATGTTGTCAAGGAATGTTTCACAGATGAGGAAACTGAAATAAAGTAGTGAGCTGTAGAGCCAGGATTTGAATCCAGGTTATCTACTGAACCCAAAAACATATCCACTATTTTGACTTTGTAGTAGGTAGTTACTAAGTGTTTGTTGAATAAATGAATAATAGGTTCTCAGGCTTGCTTGAATGTCAGATCAGCAGAATTGATGGAGAGCAAATGAACACAGCAGTTACATTTTTGATGAGTATTACTCTGATTAAGTTTGTAGAAAGGAAAATCCCTTTTCATATCATACACAGTCCTTTCTTAAAAGGGAACTAACTGCTTCAAGATAGGTGATTCTCGGCCCACTTTAATGATTTATCATCAGATGCTGAAAAACCTTCAGTTCAAAGAATACAAAAGAAAATTTCCTTAAAACTTTTCAGTATGTATTATAAGCACTCATACTCTAAAGAAAAAAAAAGAATAAACAAAGAGAAGTTCCTGATTAAAAAAATAAAATTTAGAGTTTCCGCTATAGGTCTTTTCTGGACTTTTTAGAAAAGTACTAAAGTTGGGAATCTGGGTGGCTCAGGCAGCTAAGTGTCAACTCTTGTTGTCAGCTCAGGTCATGTTCTCACAGTTCATGAGTTCGAATCCTGCATTAGGCTCGTGCTGACAGCACGAAGCCTGCTTGTTATTCTCTCTCTCTCTCTCTCTCTCTCTCTCTCTCTGCTCTCCTCTTCCCCCACTCCTGTGTGCTCTCTCTCTCAAAAATAAATAAAACATTAAAAGAAGAAAAGTACTAAAGTTAGTTGATTATTCCCGATAACACAGAAGACTTCTTTAAAAAAGAGGAGAGAGGGACCCCTGGGTGGTTCAGTCAGTTGAGCATCCAGCTTCCGCTCAGGTCATGATCTCACAGTTCTTGGGTTCGAGTCCCATGTCAGGCTCTGTGAGGACAGCTAGCTCAGAGCCTGGAGCCTGTTTCAGATTCTGTGTCTCCCTCTCTCTCTGACCCTTCCCTGCCTGTGCTGTCTCTGTTTTTCAAAAGTAACTAAAAATCAGGGGTAAAATTTTTTTAAATAAAAATAGGGAGAAGAACTACATAAAAGTATGAATTCTGATACTTGTACAAGAGCTGTATTATGACAGGGAAATTTTATTAAGATACTATGTATGGTATGAATCAACACAATCTCCTTCTTTCCAGGCATTACTGAAAAATTCTAGGCATTAAGATGTCCATTAGAGATTTATCTGTAGTTATTGCTTGATCCTCATGAGTGCTATTAATGAATGATACCATTTAAAAAATTGTTAACATTTATTTATTTTTGAAAGACAGAGAGACAGAGCATGAGCAGGGGATGGGCAGAGCGGAATCTGAAGCAGGCTACAGGCTCTAAGCTGTCAACACAGAGCCCTATGGGGCACAAGAACCCATGGACCTTGAGATCATGACTTGAGCCGAAGTCAGATGCCTAACTGACTGAGCCACCCAGGCGCCCCTGAATGATACCATTCTAAACAATAAATATAGGTTTCATAGAGTAACTCAAAAGTTATTTTTTCCTCTTTTTTACAAAAATCAAGAGACTTTAAGTAAACTACTGTTGATTTTCTAATGAATAGACAATGCCTCTGAAGCTGATGAGACTTTCCTTCCAAAAGGAGCCAGAGTCATACACTGTTCACATTCCTGTGCATTAATAGTCAAGCAAGCAAATGTTAGCTTTAAGAAAAGTTTAAACAAAGTAAAACATATTTAACCTCAAATGGCTGATTATAAAATAGCTTTATTAACTTATAATGCTGAATAAACTCAAGAATTAAAATATAGTGTAAATGGACTTGGTGCTCTATTTTATAGCTCTTAAGAAGAGAAAAATTTCACAAGAAAAGATTTATAGGAGAACATTCCAACTATTGTTCTAACTCCTAAGGACTACAACCTTTTTCTTAATCAACTCTAGTTCATTTCCTAATCAAATGCCAGTTCATTTCCCTGGTACGTGTGTGTGAGTGCTTGTGTGTGTGTGCATGTACAGAAGCAATCATTCACGATTATTTGGAAAACTACTTATATTACCTAGGAAGAAAATGAGGAGAGAAAAATTTAGAAATTTTTATATAGCTCATCTTTTCAAAGATTTCACAAATTTCTCTATTAAAATACAGACATATGGGGTCCATAAGAATACAATGTTAAGTATGGGTTACAGAATCAAATCTAGATTTCAATCACAATGCTGCCATTATTAGATATATGAAATGATGTATACAATTTAACTTGTCTCATCCTCAGTTTCTTTATATGTAAAGCAGATAATATCTACCTAACAGTAACGTTATAAAGGAGATTGCATATTCATGTAAGCACATAGTGTTATGCATATAAGTAGTAGCTGTTAATGTTCTCAATGGTATCTAATAATGTTATAAAACATTAAAAAGACCAATCACCACAATAACGTGGGGCTTATTCCCAGGACGCAACTATGGTTCAATATTCACTATTCAATCATCCTCCCAGTAAAATGATGGAATACAAAATTAATTAATACCACATTAACAAAATAAAGGATAAAAATCGTATGATCATCTCAATAGATGCAGAAAAAGCATTTGACAAGACTCAACATTCATTCACGATAAAAATTATCAGGAGGGGAAGGGGGTGATTGTCGTGGACAGGGGCACTTGCAAGGAAGAGCACTGGGTGTTATATGAAAACCAACTTGGTAATAAACTATTAAAAAAATTATCAACAAAATGGGGCTAAGGGAACATACCTAGACACTTAATAAAGGCCATATATGAAAAACCCACAGTTAACATCATCCTTAATGATGAAAAATTGAGAGCTTTTCATCTAAGGTCAAGAATAAGACAAGGATGCCCACTCTTGCCACTTTTATTCAACATAGTGCTGAAGTCCTAGCCACAGCAATCAGTTAAGAAATAAGAGGCATCCATATTGGTAAAAAAAAAAAAAAAAAAAAAAAAGTTAAAATTGTCAATATTTGCAGTGGCACTATACATAGGAAAGCCCTAAAAATTCCACCAAAGAACTACCAGAACTGATAAATGAATTTAGTAAAATGACAAGATACAAAATTAGTACCCAGAAATCGGTAGTGTTTATGTAAACTAAAAACAAAGTCATAGAGAAATAAAATAAAACAAAAAAAATTTACAGCATTTACAATTACAACAAAAAGAATGAAATACCTAGGAATAAACGTAACAAAAGACATGAAAGACCTGTACTCTGAAAACTATAAAATATTGATGAAAGAAACTGAAGATGACACAAAATGGAAAAAGACTGCATGTTCATGAATTGGAAGAATTACTATTGTTAAAATGTCCATGTTACCCAAAACATGTACAGAGTCAATGCATGCCCTATAAAAATACCAACATTATCCACAAAATTAGAACAAATATTTCTGAAATTTGTATGGAACCACAAAAGAACCTGAATAGCCAAAGCAATCCAAAGAAAGAACAAAGCTGGATGTATCATAATTCCAGATTTTAAGATATACTACAAATCTGTGGTAATCAAAACAGTGTGGTACTTGGTACCAAAACAGACACACAGATCAATGGAACAGAATACAAACCCCAGAAATAACCCACATTTATATGGTCAATGAATCTATGGCAAAAGAGGTAAGAATATACAATGGTGAAAGGACAGACTTTTCAAAAATGGTACTGGAATAACTGGAAAGCTACATGTAAAATAATGAAGCTGGACTACTTTTTAACACCATACATAAAAACAAACTAAAATGGATTAAACATGGGAACTGAAAGCATAAAAGTCCTAAAGGAAAACACAGGCAGTAATTTCTCTCACGTTGACCATAGTAATATTTTTCTAGGTACGTGTCGGAAGGCAAAAATAAAAATAAACTATTGGAACTACATCAAAATAAAATGTTTTTGCAAAGCAAACGAAACCATCAAGAAAACAAAAAGACAACCTACTGAATGGGAGAAGGTATTTGCAAATGATATAACTGATAAAAGGTTAATGTCCAAAATATATAAAGAACTCATACAACTCAACACCAAAAGAAATAAACAATCTGATTAAAAAATGGGCAGAGGACCTAAATAGAAATTTTTCCACAGAAGACATACAGATGTCTAACAAACCACGAAAAAGTGCTCAACATCACTAATCGTCAGAACAATGCAAATTAAAAGCACAATGAGCTATCACCTTACACCTGTTAGAAACAAGTTTAGCAAGGATGAAGAGAAAAGGGAACCCTTGTGCACTGTTGGTAGAAATGTAACAAAATGTACAGATATGTTAATGCAGTCACTAAGTAAAACAGTTTGGAAGTGCCTCAAAAACTGAGAAATACCATATGATCCAATAATTTCACTACTAGGTATTTACACAGGGAAAACGAAAACACTAATTCAAATAGACTTTGTACCCCAATATTCACTACAGCATTATTTACAACAGCCAAGACATGGGAGTTGCCCAAGTGTCCATCTATAAATGAATAAAAAGGATGAGCCGTGGAATATTATTCAGCCATAAAAAGGATGAGATCATGCCATTTAAGACAGCATGAATGGACCTAGAGGGTATTAAGTAAAATAAACCACACTAAGACAAATACCATTTGATTCCACTCAAAAGTAGAATCTTTAAAAAAAATGAATAAACAAAAAGAAGAATCAGAACAATACATACAGAGAACAAACTGATAGTTGCCAGAGTGGAATGGGATGGCAGGTTAGGCAAAATGGGTGAAGAGGAGGGGGAGATACAGGCTTCCAGTAAGAAATAATTAACTCACAGGAATAAAAAGTAGAGCATAGGGAATACAGTCAATGATATTGTAACAGCAATGTAATGGGACAGATAGTAGTCACACTTGTGGCAAACACAGCATAATGCATACACTTGTCATATCACTAAGTGTACAAGTGAAACTAATGTAACATTGTGTCAACTATGTTCTCTCTTAAATTTCAAGTTGAAATATTGAGTGTACACTATAAATGCATCCTCAGATCATAAAAGCAAGGTGTTTGGAAATAAATTCTATTAAGTAGATAGGGTAGAGAAACAACAAAAAACCTTGAAACAGTTAAATTCTGTTTCAAATTCTAGCTTTTTTGGCCCCTAGAGTGATGTGACTTTGGGTACACAGGTAAAAGGGGAATAATAATCTGTAACTTCATATGTAATCAAGAAAACACATACTAAAAGCCTAGCTTTATATTATGTCTATTCACTTAAATATTGTCCAGTTTAAAGAGAAAAAAAAATGAACTTCAGGCACCTTGAAAAATCTTAAAACTAAAGGTTGGCAAAAGTATTATAGTATAATATTTATAATATATATTTATAATATATTATAAAAGTATAATCACATTAATGTGATTACTATATGGATTGTGAATAGAATGTAACAATATTGACTCTTTTCTACAATTTTAAGTTCATAAGCAAACTTTGTACATCTTTTAAAAAATTAACAGTTTAAACTGCTCAATAAGAAAACAGTGCTAGAAGTACTCTGAGTATTTTAGAGTACTCTAAAAATTAAATGAGGCAATTTATTTTTAAAAATCATGTATTAAACTCCTAAGCACTATGCAAATTAAAGACATTACTATTGAGGCGCCTGGGTGGCTCAGTCAGTTGAGTGTCCGGGTTTGGCTCAGGTCATGATCTCACGGTTCCTAAGTTCAAGTCCCACATCAGGCTTTGTACTGACAGCTAGCTCAGAGCCTATCTTCAGATTCAGGGTCTCCCTCTCTCTGACCCTCCCCTGCTCATGCTGTCTGTCTGTCTGTCTCTCTCTCTCTCTCTCAAAAATAAATAAAACATTTTAAAAAATTTAAAAATAAGAGAAAAGCCAAAAAAAAAAAAATAAACATTACTATTTTCTTTTGGAACGATTGCTACCGCTATACATCCTTCCCCTTTTCTCCCTTTCAAAAGTCTTTTCCCTTAACACAACTATTCTCTCCAAGCTTGTATATGTCCCGTAGAACAAAAGATCTGAGAAGTACTGTCTTTGCTAATGTCACTTACACTTAACAGTGATTATATCTTCTATATTTTATAGGGCATAGATTTCAAACATTGAATCATGCTGTCTTACAATATCAGAATATGTATTTCAAGATTTGATTTAAAGAGTATGGTCACCACACTTACAGAAATTAATCCATACCCTTTTCATTCTATATAGCTTTCTGAACGATTCTTTACTTCAGGCTGGGGTCTTTCCCTTTTTTATTTTTATTTTATTTTATTTTTTTTAGAGAAAGAAAGAGTGAGCAAACATGCGAGAGGGGCAGGAGGGAGAAAGAGAATCAATCTCAAGCAGGCTTCATGAGTTCAGTGTGGAGCTCAATTACATGGCCCTGAAATCACGACCTGAGTGGAAATCAGGAGTCAGACACTCAACTAACTGAGCCACCCAGGCACCCCTAGGCTATAGCGACTCTTGTCAGTTTAAGTAACCAAAAGATCAAATGAACTTGTATACTACCTTTATTTTTCATTGGTGATGAACTAGAAATAAACTAGAAATTTTAAAAAGTAGATGTTAAAGTATATTATATAGTATTTATAGGTGGTATTAGGCATTCAAGGTTTTTTGAAATAGCTTTTCTTTTCATGCCCCTCCCTGTATTACACATATCCATTATATAACAATACCTATTATCTCAATGGATCTTCACATTGGGATGATATTTCTACTTTACTGATAATAAAATATAAGCCCTAACTATTAGTAATCTGCCTAAGGGTTTTCCCCACTAACCCAAGGCCCTTGCAATCAGGCCTTCTGATTCATCGATTGTTGCTGTTTGCTATCACGTAAATTAGCAGGTGTGATCATGCTTCCCTCATGCCAGGGGAAGAGACACAGGTATCTGAATCCTCTCACTTTGTACAATTAATGACAATGACACTAGTTGTGAATTATGAAATACTTACTATGAGGTAGTTATTACTAGAACCATTTAATAGTTAGAAAACTGAAGGCAAAAGCTAAATAATTTCCCTGAGGTCAAAACTAGTTAAGTGATAGAATCGGGGCTTAAACTTGTTCAACTTTAGAGCAGTCTACTGCTTTAATTTCTATAGTTTACTGCCTTCATACCATTTTCCATTACCTCTCTTCTGGAAGGACCAGGTTCTTAACTAACTAGCTGTACTGTACTAGGCAAGTCACAGCCTTTGTAAGCCACAGTTTCCCCACCTAAAAAAGGGATGAAATTACTGATAATACTGACTATGGGGATTAAGTAACATTTATATGTAAACTAGCTGCCTAAAGAATGTTAAGAGTGTAAATAACTTTTCCTTCCTATGTGGTTTGCTTCAGAGTGAATCAAAAATATTACAATCACAAGCAAAACCATTAAGCACAAATATAAACAAAAATAACATAAATGTATAGAATGGATAAAATTTTAATTTCTTGCAAAATAGCAAACAAGGTTAGTATCTTATTAAGCTTACCAATTCAGTATTTAAACTCTTATCAATATAGTTTCTAATGCTGCTGACTTCTTTCTATATCACATAAGAAGCTTTGTTCTTTACAAAAGAATTAATAATGTAGCATATATCAAACTCCTTTAATTTCATAATTTCAAATTATAGCTAGTCATCTTTTTAAACCTACTCTCTCACATTTTTAAAACTTACAAGCATCCTCTCTCCATCCTCAATTTTTTCCTTTAAGTCTCTATAACTTTTATGTTAATACTTTTTACACCTCACCTCCACTGATCATTTAATAGTTTGAGGAAGCAGGATTTCATCTTCTATTAGAGTAGTGCTTCCAAAACTGGTCCACAAAATATTTGCTCCTCAAGATCTTAATAGATACTCTACCCAAAAGGATTTCATGGTAAATTAACTTTGAGAAATACTGGGTTAAACCATTTTCTTTCGCTAAGATAAGAATCTCTAAGTAGGATATAATATGCAGCTTTTCTCAGATTCACGGATCCTTCTGGAGATCCCCACCCTCAAACCCAGGCATATCTTATATGGCAATCTGTGAAACGCTATGCTGGGAAATACAAGGCCAGAAGGAAATGAATCCTATTAAATCAGCAGAGGTCATCTCCATTTTTAAATCCTGAAAACCAGAATTATGATGAGGTCCTTCAAATCATTCTGAAGTATAAAAGCACTTAAAAGAAAAATGAGCTTGTAACAGCTGATGTGGAGGTATCTTATCCTGTCTGAAAATATATCCATTAATCTTGCAGTACTTGGTACTCAAATGGATACTGATTCCTGAAAAATATTTAAGACAGGAGAGTTTTTCTTAACTTAAAAAAATTTCCAGAGAAAATTCAAGGTACAGCAAATTCAACTATATAAATTTTATTATTTCCTGTCTGTTTATCATGAAATCAAAGCTACCTCAAAGAAAACATTCTCACCTAGGGGTGGCAGAACACACATACTCAGGTTTAAAAACCCCAGGAAATGTCAGACAGACATTCAGGGGTGAACATCCTTACCCCTAAATTTTGCATCCCTTTATTTCAGTGTCATGCCAAAAAGTGCATACCTTTTCTATATACCTTCAGATAAGTAGGAATTTATAAGTGAATGCCTTTTTTATATACTTACAAGTATATTTGCCTAAAAAAGTACCTTTCCTATATACCAACAAGTCCTTCCACAGTACAAATTACAATCAAGAAGACATTTCTAAGTTTTAATATATTGAAAATATATAGCAACTTAAAATGTTAAATACTGAAAATAAATTGGCAGATTTAAATTAAGGATTAAAAACATGACTGTATGGGACAACAATGTATGGTTAAATTTGAAATCCTACATTCATTACATTTGTTACATACTACACTGACATTTTGTCTTCTCTGAAACTAGCATTTTATACCTAACTTAAATTCAGAATACAGTAAGTGCATAATTACTTATAGATTGTAAGTGTGTGTGTGTGCATGTGTGTATCCCATTTAAAATGTAAAGTTTTTGAAATGTAATATCAATATATAATGGCATTATCCTGGTGGATTAATTTCTTTTATTAGTTCTTCCTTCTATTATAATTTGAGGGTGATCTTTCATGTTTGATCAAGAGCAGTCATACACTATTAAGTTCTCTGTAGGAATATTCAACACTTCTCTACAGAAGTGGCTCTCCACTAAGGTCCACATTGTCCTATAAAGTACATTTGGCAATGTAGAGACATTTTTGGTTGTCATTAACAGAAATGGAGTGTTACTGACATCTAGTAAGTAGAGACCAGGGATGGTGCTATACATTTTACAATGCACAGAATAGCCCCACAAAGAATTATCCAGCCAAAAATAGCAATAGTGCCAAGATTGAGAAACACTGCTCTATATAGCAAAGTGGTGTGTCAATTCTCAAAAGGGACCATGGTTATACCATTATACAAAAAAATACTCTAAATACAAAGACCTATTACTTTTCTATTCAAGGCTGCTATACTAAAGAATATAACCAATACGAACATTTATAGCATAATACTTGAAATAACTTAAGCTAATGAAGGTGTGTGTTCATCAGGAATCTTTAACAGAGAAAAAAAAAAAACTAAAGTTAGCCACCAATCCTCATGTCCTTATCTTGTGACTGATTTTGCAGGAGACTATTCTCTAGTAAAATTCTTCAGGAATAGAGGAATCCCTGAGTTTTCTACACATCAATAAAGATTTTTCACAGCTTTCACATTTCAAAGTCTTTTTGCTGAAAATAAACCCTTGACTCACATTTTCTTTCCTTGAGTATCTTAAATATGTTACTCTATTTCTTTTACAATAAAGCATTACTGTTAAAAAGTCTGATTACAACATGTACCTTGATGTTTATAGCAGCATTACCTACAACAGCCAAACTGTAGTAACAGCCCAAGTGCCCATCGATTGATGAATGTATAAAAAGATGTGGTATACATAAACAATGGAGTATTACTCAGCCAAATAATGAATGAAATTTTGCCATTTGCAACAACATGGATTGAGCTAGAGAATATTATGCTAAGCTAATCAGTCTTAGAAAAATATCATATGATTTCACTCATATATGGAACTTAAGAAACAAATGAACATGGGAAAAAAAGGGAGAGGCAAACCAAGAAACAGACTCTTAACCACGGAGAACAAACTGATGGTTACCAGAGAGTCGGAGATTAGGGAGATGGGGTGAAAAGGTGATAGGGATTACGGAGTGTACTTGCTGGGGTGCCTGTGTGGCTCAGCCAGTTAAGCGACTGACTTAATTTTGGCTCAGATCATGATCTCACGGAAAGTTCATGAGTTTGAGTGCCACGTCTATGCTGTCAGTGCAGAAACTGCTTGGGATTCTCTTTCCCTCTCTCTCTGCCCCTCCCATGTTTAAGGATGCTCTCTGTCTCTCTCTCTCTCTCTCTCTCTGAATAAACATTAAAAACAAATAAAGGGGCACCTGGGTGGCTCAGTCGGTTAAGTGTCCAGCTTCGGCTCAAGTCATGATCTCACAGTTTGTGGGTTCAAGCCACACATCAGGCTCTGTGCTGATGGCTAGCTCAAAGCCTGGAGCCTGCTTCAGATTCTTTGTCTCCCTCTCTCTCTGCTCGTACTGCCTCTCTCTGTCTCTCAAAAATAAATTAAAAAACATTTAAAAATAAATAAATAAATAAATAAAAATAAAAACAAATAAAATGTTTCCTTTAATTAAAAAAAAAAAAAGAGTGTACTTTTGATGCGCACCAGGTGATATCTGGAAATGTTGAGTCACTAAATTGTATAGAAACTAGTATTCACTGTATGTTAACTGGAATTTAAATAAAAACTTAAAAGAAAATAGAAAAAAAGTAATGCTAACTGATAAAAAAAAAAAGTCTGATGACAATCATATTTTCTTTATAAATCACTTAGTATCTGTGCCTGGTGCCCACAGGTTTTTTTCTTTAAAGTTCATTGAGTCTATCAGCATTTTTTTTTAAGGTTTATTTTTGAGAGCAAAAGAGAGCATGAGCGGGGGAGGGGCAGAGACAGGGAGACACAGACTCCGAAGCAGTCTCCAGGCTCTGAGCTGTCACCACAGAGCCCAAAGTCGGGCTTGAACCACGAACCACGAGATCATAATCTGAGCCAAAGCTGGACGCTTAAGTGACTGAGCCACTCAAATGCCCCTCTATCAGCATTTTTACTAGTTGTCATTATTCTGGATCAATATTCTGGGGTATACAACGTGACCTTTCAATATGCAGTTTCAATTTTTTTTTTAATTTCAGAAACATTTTTTGAATTATAGCTTTTAGTATTTGTTCAATTTCTCTGTTTCTACAGGAGCATGCATTATCCATATATAGGATTGTCTTTGTTTTCAATATTTGTTGTTTTCTCTTAAATCTTCTTTCAATGTTTTTTCTTTTTCACCTTGTATCTCTTTACACATTACCTGATATGTTTATTTACTCTTGAATTCTGAATTCTCTTGAATTACTCTGAATTCTGAACTCCTGAATTAGGGTTCATTTCTGAAACTTTACACCTCTATTCTGATCTTTCCTAAATTCTATCATCTAATTTCTGAGTTCTCTAATTCCTTTTTATACTTTCCTTTAGTATACCATTTCCAAATTTTATTCGGCTTGTTTTAAAAGATTATAGTACTCCTGTTTTGTGGCCACATTATCCTGATTTGCATTTATTGTCTTTAAGAAGTCATTTTGCTCCTTATTCTTTTTTGCCTTCATAATAACTTTGTTCAGTATTTTTCTTCTGTTATTTTGTTATTCATTTCTAAGTGAAGTAACTTTTCCTGAACTTTTAAGGAGGCATGGTTCAACAGAGCTTTCCTCACATCTCAAAGCTCATTCTGTTATTTCTGGTCTTTAAGAAGCAGCATGCTCTCTGAGATCTCCTAAGACTGCTTCCTTGCTTTTATCGACACCTTTTTCTTTTATCTCTATGGTCCCTGCACTGCACAGTTTGGACTTTTTTCCAGCAATTTCCTCTCAGTGTGGATTTATCCTGGAAGAGACCTCTGTCTGCAGTTTTGAGAGTTCATAATGACGAAATGATCCAACCCCTTCAACCCTACCATGTATCATCTGCACCTATTCTAGTTTCACTTACTTTTTGCCAATGGGTCCGTTGTGTTTTATTGTAGATACTTAGAGAATATTTTACGGTTTTCTTATTTTCTAGTCTGTCAGATGATCCATTGTTTCTCTATGCTTACTACCTCACAGATTGCTTAGGTCGTATAACTGTGAGCTGCCCCCAGTTTCTGGTATTTAAGGCTCATGGAAATATCTTATCACTTAGTTTTTCATAGATGCTGCCCATGGATATTTGCTTTGCTTTCTATGGGTAGGCAACTTCTCAAAAGGCTCCCAGTGACCCCTGACTTGTGACAGTTTTCATGTCCCTATGTAATTCCCTCATGTGCAGGCTATTCCTACTGTTTTGCTTCTCACCTCAAGAATATAACAGAAGTGAGGGGATATCACTTCTGAGATTAGGTTACATAAAGACTCTGGACTCTATCTTAACTTACCTTGTTCTGTTTTTCCACTTGTTTGTTCCAATGGAAACCAGTTGCCCTACTATAAACTGCTCTATGGAAAAGCAAGAACTGAAGGAGGCATCCAGCCAGAAACAGCAAAGAACTAAGGCCCTCAGTTCAATGCCCCACAAGGAACTGAATTTTGCCAACAACGAACCTCGTAAGTTAGTGTGGAAGCAGATCTTCCCTGAGTCAAATCCTGAGATGAATGTAGCCCAGGCCAACACCTTGCCTGATGCCTTGAATGAAACAAACTGACTGTAAGACTCTTAGCCAGAATAGATAGCTAAATCGCACCCACATTCAGAACCCACAGGAACTTTAAGATAACATATGTTTGTTGTTTTAAGTACCAGGTTTTGGGATAATTTGTCATGTATCCATAGATAACTAGTACATTCTCTTGCAGCAATCTATTTTATGGGATTTAAATATTCGAAAGTATTTCATAAGTCATCTTAAAGACAAATATTACTCTTAAAAATAAATATTACATCTTTCTCATTTTCAAGACCAATTTTATAACACTTTGGTATTAGCTAAGCAAAGAAAATGAATACTTTCTATTAATAAATTTCAAAATATATATGTACTCAGCTGTTTAATTCTCAACAAAGCAATTCCTTCTTCCTTTCTCAAAGAAATAATTATAGCATCATTAACTCCAATATGCACTACCATAAAAGCCAGATGCTTTATTTTCCAACAACTTAAACTTACCAAGTAAAGCAGATACTAATCACATCATATTTCAAATGAATAAAAACTAAACAGAAAGCAAAAAAACAGTGCAAAGGTATACTCCCTCAGCAGGCAGGAGTCATTCTTCACCTGACTTTGTTATAAAGACCATTTATTCATATGAAGTTATTTATTCCAAGTTTTTAAAACTCTTGTTTGTAGTTGCTCTATTTTATAAAATATTATCACCCCTTCCTGCCCTAATTACAATGTAAGGTTCATTAAGGATTTATTCATTTGTTTCATGACTGCATCCTCAATGCCTAGAAAGTGTGAAGCATACTTAAGTGCTCAATAAATATCTGTTGAATAAATAAATCTTCCAAAATCTGCCAAATAAAAACTAGCATTTATTTAGTATTACCAACTGCCAGGCACACTACTTTGTACTTTACATGTATTATCTTTCCTTAAAAGAAATTCTTTTTAATCTTCATTTAATAGAAAAAGAAACTGAGACCTAGAGACTAGATAATTGATCCAATATACACATAATAAGCAAGAGGCATAATCTTAATAAAATACTAAAGAATCTAATTTCAAATCAGGGCTCTTAAAGTCCTATGTGATTATTGCTATTCCTAAAACTTGAAAAACAGCAAGCACTTAGTTCTTCAATGATAGAAAAATATCTTCACAGTATGCATTTTCCCTTGCTTTTAGCTGTTTTTACTGTTTTACTGTTTCAGTACTAATAAAATGGTTCCCAATGGCCTTTAGACCATTACGACAACCGAGAATTTCCAAATTTCCTATTGACAGTTTTCTATTATATTATCATTCAAAATGAAAAAGTCCAGGTATGGTTTTTCTAAAGTCTAATTAATCTATCTTATATGATAACATAAAATAACAGTAATTTTAGTATTTGACAATTCTTGAAAAAATAAGATACTTTTGTGAAGAAAACAGACTGATTTTTTAAATGCAACAATAAGTTGTGCTGACAGGGTATTCTTTAATAGGTTATCTTGTACACTGCTGGTGGAAGTTAAATTGGATCACTGTTTTTGGATAGCAGTTTGGCAATACACATTAAGAATCTTGAAAACATTTATATTCTCTCAGTAATTCTCTATGTAGGAATCTAGAAGGAAATATTCACATATAGATAAAGACTTACAGACTAAATGGATAACGAGTTATGAACAGGAAAATTCACTGCATGATTTCTATAGTATTAAAAAAATGGTAACAAATGTTTGACACTGCATGCAAATATACTTGGCCTCTATCCAGTTATGGAGGCTAGATGCCCTAAAGTTGGAAGCAAAACAAACAGCAAATTAGCAACATACAAGGTTACCCCATTCTGCCAAGTATATCCCAAATCTATAAGTGTTCTCTAAAAAAGAAAAAAACAGGCTTTGGGATTTTGATCATTCTTCTTATTAGCAAAATGACTGAATAGTCCAGTTTGTTAAAATATTACCTATAAATATAATATAAACTTTAGAGATAACAGTCTCTAGACCTAGGACCTAACATATAATTCCTCACTAAAAAAGTCTAAAATCTAGGCTAAACTAACATTTATAATCTAAACTAGTTCATCAACAAAGAGAAATAAAATGCAATACACATAGCACCTCTTTTGAAAGAGAACTAGGGGACAGACTCAAGTTGGCGTTTAGTAGTACACCTGCATATGAAAAAATGTAACTTAGAGGGAAAATTAAGGTGACTAATTGAAATATCTCAATATTCAGGCCTTACTTATG
Source organism: Suricata suricatta (assembly GCF_006229205.1). NCBI lineage: Eukaryota > Metazoa > Chordata > Mammalia > Carnivora > Herpestidae > Suricata > Suricata suricatta. The sequence goes on from NC_043709.1 coordinate 67,307,715, forward strand.
CAGTAATAAGTCCAAAGATTTGGAAGCTACAGACAGCACAGCTTTGTAAATTCAACACTATTATAAGCTCCTGTATTCTATAGGTAACAAACTGCCGTTTCAATGGTGATTATGAATACATTAATTAGAGCATTAATACTAATTAAACTACACTTAAAAAATATCCTCAGGTAGGCTAATAGTATTATTATAGATACCCAAATAAGAAATTCCTTTTTTAATCTCTTTTAAAAAACACCTCTGCAGTGTATGTATTTACTACACCATGACTTTCTAGAGTATAGTTTAAGACATTTTTTTCTTTAGCTTCAGGAACTGATCTGCTATCAGTGCAGTGGACACCCGGGGGGTGGGGGGGAAGACATTTTTTTCTTTACAGGTACAGATTTCAGCATACTCGCTCTTTGGTATCTATTATCATCATCTTAATTTCCATTTTAAAAGTTACTATGGGAGCATGTGTGGGTTTTTTCAAATATATATTCCTTGATTTCATGCCTCAGAAGTCTGTTTAACTTAGCAGCCCCTGAATACCAAAGAATTATATTTCCACAGTGCAGGATTTTGAACGAAATCTCTTGAGGGCTTCGCTTTACAGTGATTTCTGATCACTTGAAATAATATTTCTCAAATCTGCCTAAAAAGACTTTCTTTAAACATGTTAATGTGCTACTTGAGGTTGGTCAATAATTTGGATACCTTATCTTCCCACAAGTAATACAGGTCTAATACATAATAAGAACAAAAAGAGAACAAATGCAATGCATTAAAATGAAGTGAACTCAATCCAACAACACACTCTCTGTAGAGAAGTTCCCAAACTTTACTAAGTATAAGAATCACCTGGAAGACTTGTTAAACAGACTCTTCAGCTCTAACCGGGTTTCTGATTCTGTAGGTCTGAGATGGTCTCAAATGGTCTGAAAATTGGCATTCTAACAAGTTCTTAGATGATGGTGATGCTGCCGGTCTAGGGGGTCTCACATACAGAACCACCACTATATATAATCTCATGAACTAAAATAAAGATTTTAGGGGCACCTGGGTGGCTCATTTGGTTAAGCGTCCGACTTTAGCTCAGGTCATGATCTCATGGTTCATGGGTTTGAGCCCCGCGTTGGGCTCTGTGTGGACAGCTCAGAGCCTGGAGCCTGCTTTGGATTCTGTGTTCCCTTCTTTCTCTGCCTCTCCCCTGCTCATTCTCTATCACTCTCTGTCTCTCAAAAATAAATAAATGTTAAAAAAATTATTAAAAAAAGAATTTAACTTATGTGACAAGTTCTCTGGTTAAAAATAAAACACAAACTTTGTATTTCTAGGCAAATACTAATACCTAACAGTGCGTATTAGTTACTGGAAGTAAATTCTTTCAGAGAAAGACAGTACCATTTGAAATTTCATCAAACCATACAATGATAACAGAGGCTAATAACATTCTTCAAAAGGTTAACATTTTACCTGCTAGAAATTATTGAAATAAACATCAGCAATGAAGTTCTTATTCAAGCAAACCAGAGGGGAAAGAAAGAGTCATGAATAACTTACAAAATGAAAAGATTGGTTCTTTAATATATTTTTTAAGTTTTTTTCTTTTTTAGTTTTTTTCATGTTTTTTTTTAATTTATTTTTGAGAGACAGCGCAAGCAGGGGAGGGTCAGAGAGAGAGGGAGACACAGTATCTGAAGCAGGCTCCAGGCTCTGAGCTAGCTGTCAGCACAGAGCCCGACATGGGGCTCAAACCCACAAACCGTGAGATCATGACCTGAGCCGAAGTCAGACACTCAACCGACTGAGCCATTCAGGCGCCCCAGGTTCTTTAATATATTTAAATTAAACTGTACTTGCATCTGTCTGGTAGAATAAATATAGTATGCTTTTTATGTCATACATAGCTAAGGCTGAATCATAGCTTCACCAAACCACTTAGTTCATGTGACATTGGCTAAGCTAATATGACTCAGTATCATTCTCCTGTTTCATATGTAGACAGTTTCAATATGAGACTGAAGCGCTACCTACTGCGCTAACAAAGCACCTTAGACAGTTTCAATATGGCAGAGCTTTATAATACTTCATAATGCCTTCCTTCCATGAAACTACTGATGTTCAAAGAATCAAATTATAAAAATAGGAATAAATAAATTTTCCTAAGAAGCTGGAGCTTCTGCACGAGGAGAAATTGAAAACTTAAAATTATTTTCTCACTTCGATTAAATGATTAATTAAGTCCCATCAAGTCGGGCGGGGGGGAATTCCATCAGGTGGAATGAGGGTGCATTGAAATAAGGCAAAAGACAGAAATAAAGTCCTTGGATCGCGTCACCCTGAAGGCAGAAACTGATATTTTGGTAGACGGGGTTGACCATGGAGAGCAGTGGTCCAAAAAGCGCTGTTTTAGGTTTTCTCTGAGATAGCACACACCTAAACCTTTCCAGAGTTAGACATCCTGGTAGCTAGCTTATATCCTGAGGAATATCGCATGAAAGTATTATAGTTGAACCAAACACTAGAAGAAAGTATCATTTACCTCACTCAGGCCTTCAGGAGTCACTACTCACAGGAGGAAGGCAAAATCAACTTAGCCTAGGGATTCTCAGCCTCAACACTATTAACATTTTGGGCCAGATAATTTGTGGGAGGCTACCTGATTATCAGGTACACTGTAAGATGTATAGCAGCATCCCTAGCCTCTAACCACTACAAACCAGGGGCACCCATGAGTTATGCAATCAAAATTGTTCCAGACATTGTCAAATGTTCTCGGGGGGGGGGGGGGGGGGGGGGGGGGGGGGGGGGGGGGGGGGGGGGGGGGGGGGGGGGGGGGGGGGGAAGGGGGCGTGGCAGGCAAGTGCCCTTGTTTGAGAACCACTGCCCTAGCTTAAGATCAAAAACAGCAGTAAATTCCGAATTTCCTCAAATAATGTAAGTTTTAGCTAGAACAATTCTCTTGACTACAACGACTGATACTCAGGTACTCAGTAAATGTTAGCTATTACTATTATTACTATGCATAAATTGGGTGTATGTGCATTGGCAACAACTGCAATGTGAACAACCAGCTTCCTCTAACAGTTAACAAAAAGTTTATTGGTACTTGTAAGGGAAATCTTAATCAAAACAGTTCTAGCACTGCCATATAGTGAAACAGTAATGGAAAACCATTCCAAATAGTAAAGAAGTATGCTACAATTCCCCCATTTAAACACACACTCCAAATATATGCACACATTACACAAAGAGAAAAAAAGAATAGCTGACCTACTAACCTAAAATTTTGTGAGACTCAAATGAGATATATAACAATGATCTTTGGCAAATAGGCTTTAAAAATGTAAATAAAGCCCCTTGGAAAAAAGTGTTAAAATAAGATGTAAAGAAGAAAACATAAATGGACATTTTAAAAAATTAGCAAAGTCAGCCCTAGTTATACTATGTATGTAACCTTACCAAAAATTACGCAAGAAACACATTAAGGTACTTTATTCTTATAATAATAACAACACTAAAAACTGGATTATAAAAACCTGAAAACAGAAAATTTACTAATGCCATCAGACTAATCTTATAAAATTGGAACCAATAAGTACAGCTAGTATTTGTGTTCTTGTAAACTCAAAATCTCACTCTTTGGGGGACGCCTGAGTGGCTCAAGTTAGTTAAGCATCTGACGTTGGCTCAGGTCATGATCTCATAGTTCCCGAGTTTGGGCCCCATGCTGGGCTCTGTGCTGACAGTTCAGAGCCTGGAGCCTGCTTTAGATTCTGTGTCTTTCTCTCTGCCTCTCCCCACTCATGCTCTGTCTCTTTCTCTCTCAAAAATAAACATTAAAAAAAAATTTTTAAAGCCTCGCTATTTGGAAATAATTCAATCAACAATGGATCTGTCTTCAAAGGGTTTCCCTCACTCAGCGAATACAATATTCTTTAAGGACATGTATAAATTGAAGTCTTGTAAACCAGATAGACGATAATGAATCCAGGAGGCCACCATATAAAAAGTTTCTACTCAAAGCAAGGATGCTTAATGCTCCAGTCACAGGAAAAACCAAGTACCTTACTACTGCCTTTCCTTTCATGCTTCTGTCACCCTCTCCAGTTCACCAAGTGTACACAGTACACATATCCTCAACTAAGTCTATTTTTGTAAGAGTTTATAAAATACTGGAATTTTTTTTTTTTTTTAATGTTTGGTAGAGCTCACTAGTGAAACCATCTGGGCCTGGGTTTTTCTTAGTGAGTAGTGTTTTTGATTACTAATTCAATCTTTTTACTTCTCAGTTATTCAGATTCTCCATTTTTCTTGAGACAGTTTTGAGAGCTGTGCCTTAGGAATTTGTCCATGCCATATAAACTGTCTAACCTATTGGCATGCACTTGTTATTCCTGTTTACTCCTTATTTCTGTAAGAACAGTAATTATGTTCCATCCTTTACCTCTCATTCTGGTAATTTGAGTCTTCTCTTTCTTTTTCCCTTGGTCAATGAAAAAACACCTTCCTAGCAAAAGTGTTTGTCAATTTTGCTGATATTTTCAAAGAACCAGCTTTTGGTTTTATTATCTTTCTCTATAGTTTTATATCTTCATTTCATTCAATTTGCTACAATATTTATAATTTCCTTCCTCTTCTTGGTTTAGTTTTAATTTACACTTTTCCAGTGTCTTAAAGTAGACTGGGTTATGGACATCTTACTTCTTTTTACGCATACATTTAAAATTACAAATAACCTTCTAAGCACTGCATTAGCTGCAGTCATGTTTTTGTATGTTGTGTCTTCATTTTCATTCATCTCATAGTATTGCCTAACTTCATTTTTGATTTTCTCTTTGACTCACTAGTTATTTAAAAGTATCTTGTTTAAGGGGCACTTGGGTGGCTCAGTTAACCATATGACCCTTGATTTTGGCTCAAGTCATGATCTCACAATTTGTGAGTTCGAACCCCAAATCCAGCTCTGCACTGACAGTGTGGAGCCTACTTGGGATTCTCTCTCTCCCTCTGTTTCTGCACCTCCCTTTCTCCCTCCCTCCCTTTCTCTCTCAAAATAAATTAATAAACTTAAAAAAAAAAGAGTATCTTGTTTAAGTTCCACACATTTGTGAGTTTCCCAGGTTTGTTTAAGTTGATTTTTAATATCATTCCATTGTGGTTTAAGCTATGCCTTGTATTAATTCTATCTTTTTAAATGTATTGGGGTCAGTTCTACAGCCTAGCATATGGTATTTCCTAGAAAATGTTCCATGTGTTCTACAGAAAAATACATATTCTGCTATTATTGGGGAGAGTCTTCTATAGCTGCCTGCTAGGTACAGTTGTCTGTTGAAGACTTTATATTTTTTCTTCATCTTCTGCCTACTTGTTCTATCCAATAGTAAAAATGGGGGTGCTGCAATTATTGTTGCCTATTTCTCTCTTCATTTCTGTCAGGTTTTGCTTCATCTATCAGGGCTTTGTTGTTAGAGTATATATGTATAATTATTATATCTTTCCAGATGAAGGGACACTTTTGTCATTCTCTCCAATGACTTCATTTTTTTATCACTTTACAGTGTATTTTGTCTGATATCAGTATTAACCACTCCAGCTTTCTTGTGGTTGCTATTTGCATATATCTTTTGCCATCCTTTTATCTCTGATATATTTGTATCTTGCATCTAAAGTATGTCTTCTATAGAAAGCATATGGTTAGATCCTGTACCTATGTTCTATCCAGTCTGACAACCAATGCCTTTTGATTATTTAATGCATTTACATTCAATATCATCAATATAGTTGGATTTACTGCTGCCTTACTTTTTGCTTTCCATGTGTCTTATATCTTTTTATTGCCCTTTTCCTCCTTTACTGCTCTGTTTTGCATGAAGTGCATATTTTCTAACGTAGTATTTTAATCTTTTGAGTGATTTTTTTTAAAAGTTATTTCCTTCATGCTTGTTCTAGGACTTTCCATACATATTTTATCAGATTGGGCATCAGATTCATACTAATTCCGGTGAGATATAAAAACATTATTCCTATACAGCTCTATTCCTTTTGCCCCCTTTTGAACTATTGTTATATACACTCTACATCTATAAATGTCATAAACTCAAAAATAAAATATTATCAAAGTATAAATGTTACAACTATTACTTTATATAATTAGAACCTTTAAAGAAGCTGAGAGAAGAGAGCAAGTATATACTTAAAGCTTTTATTAACCTCATATTTATTATTTCTGGTTCTCTTGATTTATTCCTGTGAATTCAAGTTACCATGTGGAGTCATTTTTTTAGTTTAATAGAGCTTTGCTCCCATAAACTTCCTTTATACTGTTGTCGGCATATATACTACATTTCTATGTGTTATAGGCTCAAAACACATTATATACCTATTGTTTTACACAACTGCTTTTAAAATCGGTAAAAAGGAGAAGAAATACACATTTATACTATCTTTTATTATCATGTAATTAGTTTTACTGATGCTCGTGTGTGTGTGTGTGTATGTGTGTGTGTTAGAATTACTGTGTGGGGTCAACTGCTTTCAGCATAAAGAACTTCCTTTAGTGTTTCCTATATAGTGGGTCTGCTAACAACAAATCCTCAGTTTTGTTTGTCTGAGAATGTTTTTATTTAGTCTTCCTTTCTGAAAGATAAGATTCTTAGTCGGCAATTTTTTTTTCTTTCAGCACTTCTGATTGTGTTATCCCACTGCATTATGACCTCTGTCTGATAAGAAATTAATTATTAATTTTACTGGGGTTCCCTTGTAAGTGATGAGTTGTTTTTCTCTTTCTGCTTTCAAGATTTTCTCCTTTTCCTTGATTTTCAGCATTTTTATTATGATCTGTCTGTGAACCTCTTGCAATTTATCCTACTTGGAGTTCATTAAGGTTCCAAAATATGCAGGTGCATGTTTTTCAATTAATTTTGGAAGTCTCACCCATTGTTTCTTAAAGTACTTTTCCTGCTCCTTTCCTTCTCTTGGTATTTCCATTACATGTATGCTGGTACACTTAATGGTATCCTACATTTCTCTGAGAGTCTGTTCATTATTCTTCACTCCTTCTTCTGTTCTTCAGAATGTATAATCTCTATCAATCTAACTACAAATTCACTGTTTTTTCTGCCAATTCAATTCATTGAGCCCCTCTAGTGATTTTCCATTTCATACTTTTCAAACTCAGAATTTCCACCTAGTTTTTTATATTATCTCTTAACTGATATTCTGTATTTGATAGAAACTGTCACCATACGTTTTCTTACTTCTTTAACCATGTTTTCCGAATATATTTATAATGGCTGATTTGAAATCTTTGTTAAATCTCACATCTGGCCAATTTCATTGGCAGTTTCTGCTGCCTGCCCTTCTTTTCTGGTAGAGAGGTCATACTTTTCTTGTTTCTTTCCATGTCTTCTAATATTGTTGGAAACTGGACATTTTAGATACTAAACTGTAGTGACTCTGGATACTGGTTGCCTCCCTCTGGGGTTTGCTATTGTTATTTATTTGTTTTCTGTATTTACTCACTGGCTAGATAATTTCCGTGAAGTCTATCCCTCATCTTCCCTCAATGTGAAGCCCCTGGTGTTCATTAGGAGGCACAGCCTTGGGTATTCCCAAAGTTACCAGGAGAGGACAGCAGTTTTGGCAGGGCTCCCTATCTCTTTCCCTGACAAAACCCAGCTTTTAAGCACCACTACTTGTCAACTCATTGCTCTACTGTTTTCAACAATGCTGAAGCATAAATTTCTCCACACAAGGCTCCTTTGGAGGGAGCTCAGTATTTGCCATTTGTTCTGACCCTAGGAGGTCTCCTTCCAGATCATTATTTCCCTGGTTCCCTCCAGCAAGCTAGCCAGAATATCACTTATTTATCTCCAATGCACCAACCAATCTCTTCCTTGTTGCCTTTCACAACCTCTGCAGTTTCTCAGAATAAATACCCTTAGGCTTGAACTTTTCCACACGTTATTACAAATAGTTAATTTGGAAAGAAATGCAGAACTCTCTATTTTACAACTCTCTCTGAGCCATGGGTCTGAGAGCAGGGACAGTGGTGCGCTATAGAGAGACCAAAATGCTTGGTGGAGTGCAGGGAAGGGGAACAGTAACCTCAGGCCTCTGCACCTTGCTTCTTTCTCCCAATGTGGAACTGCTATCTGAAGAACTGAGGCATGAGTAATTCTCAGTGGCACTGTGTACAAGAAGCATTTCTGTGACATGAGTGGGATAGCAGAAGTAATCTCCTGCTTCTCAGCCCCACTTGCCCAGAACATGTTGCCTCAGCAACATGTAGCCGGGGGCAGAATGAGAAATCCTGACATCTTGCTCCTCTAAGGAAGATACCCTCCAACTAGGTGGTGAGGAAAGAGGGAATCCTGTGCTCTTGGCTGCACCAGCCTGGAGTGGAGTTTCCATCTTGTTTAGTTAGAAAACAGGAGAGAGGAAGTCAGTCTTGGTTCAAATACCAGACTTGGGCTGTTCTTACCAAATTTTAGCAGATTTTCTTTCTTTCTTTGTTGTAGACCCTTAGGACCATTTTCAGACTTTAAGTGACTGCTATAAAAAGGAAGAATTTTCACAAATTTCACTGGGAAGTGGGTCTCCAAAGACCCTTATGCTGTCCTACCAGAAGTGGGCTGTCCCAACAAAATTTACTCAATTGTCTCTTAATGATTTAATGCATTTCCCTTACCATCCCCTTCGCCCCCAAACAGGAGATGCCTAACAGCAGTAGGGATAAAGAAGTTTTTTCACACACTACCAATGAGAAAGATATATGAACTATATTTTTACAGATACATTCTGTAGCACACACTATTAACTCTTCCCAGAACCAAGAGTTTGTTGATGTTTTTAGTGACTTGCCATTCTTGCTCAGTTATTAGAGATTTCCTCATTTACTCGATTATTCTAAGCATAGAAAAAACTTATTTAAAAAAATTTTTTTAAGCTCATTTATTTAGTTTGAAAGAGAGAGGATGTGTACAAGTTAGGGAAGGGCAGAGAGGAAAAGAGAGAATCCCAAGCAGGCTCTGTGCTGTCAGCACAGAGCTCAACAAGGGGCTCAATCCCACAAACTGAGATCATGACCTCACCCAATTGAGCCACCCAGGCCCCCTGAAAAACTTTATTTTAAAACAACTTTATAAGAAACGATTTAAATCAAAATTTTAAGTTCTATTCCCCCTAAATAAACCTCTTTTGTAGATAGTGATTTTCACCTCCCTAATTTCCCCGAAGTTGTCTTTAAGTCATTTAAGATACAATCATTTGAATTTAATTACTAAGGGGAATCCTAAATATATAAAACTGTACTTTGTATAACAAACTATTATTAATATCTACTAGAAATTCCAATTTATCAAGAGGACTAAATGATCAGTAAAAATATATTCAATAGGATTATTTTTCTGTATATGACAAGGGGAGAGGGGAAAGAAATAACAAGTATGTTATTTTGAAGGTGCAATGACACATTAATCTTATGTTTGATATTAAGAGTTAGCTGAACTTAAGAGTTATTTGAGAGATACTAAAAAAACTCAATACTGAAATACTGAAAGCAGCATATCTAGGAATAAGTCTAACTCATTTATACTATCTTTAAACATGTGATGTAAAAAATCACTGGGAAAAAAACACCCTAAAAAGCATGTAGTTAGAGCATCTAAAAGTACTGACTGAAGCCCATCCATTAAACTGTAAATCATAAATCCTCAAGGCAAAGAGTGGAAAAACTGGAACTTCTCATTTCAGCCAAGACAAATATAGTGGTCAGATTTTATGGAAATCTGGAGGTACAACAAAAGAATAAGAGAATTGAGAATGGTAACAATGTGAAAAAACACATGACTTTTAAAAAAACATTTAAATATTTAAAAGGTAAATTTTTAAAAATTAATTACTATGCAGTGCTTAGTTTACAACATATGTAGAAGAAAAATATAATTTTTATTCTTATTTTGTATAAGAATATAAAAGCACAATGGCCAAATAAATGACAAATGGAAGTATACTCTTCTAAGGTAACTTATACTACATATTTATCATTTAGTACAATTTAACATTTGTATATGGTACACTACAGAAGCTAAAGCAATCTCTAAAACAAAGGTTACAGCTGATACACAAACCCAAGAGATAAAACTGAACCATAAAAATAGTCAATTCAAAAGTGGCAGAGGATGAAGAAGGAAACAAAGAGTTGATAAGACAAACAAAAAACAGAAAGATGGTGAACTTAAACCTAACCAGATCATTAGTCATATTAAATGTAAATGGTCTAAACACCTCCAACAAAAAGGCAAAGATTATCAGAATAGAAAAAAAAAGGATAACCCAACTATACTATATTTCCCAAAATGTACTTTTAAATATAAAGAAACAAGTAGTTTTAAAGTAAAAGAATGGGGGGGGGAAACACATATCATGCTGATATCACTCAAAAGAATGCTAGAGTGATTATATTAATATCTGATAAAGTAGATTTCAAGTCAAAAATATTACCAAGGATAAAGATAATTTCTTGGTCACAAAGGAGTAATTTTACCATGAGGACATACACTAAAAACGTTTATGCACCTATTGAGAGAGCTTCAAAAATACATCAAAATTGATAAATATGAAGGTGAAATAACCAATCCACAATTCGTGTCAGAGATATCCATACTTCTTTCTCAATAAGTAAGAGAACAAGTAGATAGGAAACGAGGACACATTAGACTTGAGTAACACTATCAACATATGTAATCTGATACTTATAGAAAACTTGAACCAACAACAGCAGAATATACTTTCTTCTCATGTGTATACAGAACATTTACCAAGAAACATTTACCACATTCTAGGCCACAAATCAACTCTCAGTAAAGAGACTCAAGGCATTAAAAGTATGCTTCCTGACCGCAATGGAACAGTATTAGAAAACGATATCTGTAGGGGCGCCTGGGTGGCTCAGTCGGTTGAGCCTCCGGCTTCGGCTCAGGTCAGATCTCACATTCGTGGGTTCGAGCCCCGCGTCAGGCTCTGTGCTGACAGCTAGCTCAGCCTGGAGCCTGCTTCTGGTTCTGTGTCTCCCTCTCTCTCTCTCTGCCCCTCCCCCTCTCATGCTCTGTCTCTCTCTGTATCAAAAATAAATAAAACATAAAAAAAAAAAGAAAAACTCAAAGGAAAAATAACAAAGTATGTTGAATGAAATGAAAATAAAAAATACAACATATCAATATTTGTAGAATTGTCACTAAGGCATTACTTAGGGAAATGGTAGTACTAAATAATCCATATATGACACCATTTGCAAAATTTTAGTCAAGAGTAATCATATACTTAAATATAAAATCTAAAACTACATATCATTCTACAATGTATATATCAAATCATCACACTGTGTACTTTAAATAGATATAGTTGTCAATTATTTCTCAATAAAGTTAAAACACTTACAACTATAAAACACTTAGAAAAAGAAGACAGGAGAAAATATTTGTGACCTCGGATTAGGCAAAGATTCCTTACATATGCCAAAAGCATGATGCTTGACAAGAAAAAACTGATAAATATGTTTATCAAAATTAAAAACTCCTCCTCTTCCCATAAAAAATATGAAAAGACAAGCTGCAGAGTGGGAGAAAACACTTGCAAATTACATATTTGATAATATTCAGAATACATTAAAAAAATCTCTTTGAATGTAAGGAAAGCAACCCAATGAAAAGGAGCACTAAAAAACTGGACACTTCACCAAAAATATTTATGAACAGCAAATAAGTACATGAAACATACATCATTAGTCATTAGGGAAAACCAATTTCTAACCATAATATCACTACAAACCTACTTGGAGAACTAAAATTAAAGGCTGATCATCAAATGTTGGTGATGATAATGTGGACCAACTAGAACTCTTAGTAGACACTGATGATGAAAATGTAAAATGTCATAAAACAGTTTGGCAGCTTCTTAAAAAGTTAAACACATTTACCATATTAACCAGCCATTTCACTCCCAGAGAAACGAAAGTATAAATCCATTTAAAAAAAAGATTTGTGTAACAGAAATTAATACTGGCTTTATTTATATATATATATTTAGATTTATAGCCCAAAGCCCGATATAACCAAATCATGGCATACCCATATAATAGAATGCTACTCAGCAATAAAACAAGACTGAACTTTGATACACATAACATAGAAGGATCTCAAAATAATTTGTTAAAAGATGACAAAAAAGAAAAAAGAATACACAGTACATGAGTTCACTTAAAATAAATTCTAGAAAATGCAAACTAATTTGTAATTTAAAAAAATTAGTGGCTACCTGGAACAGGTAAGATGGAAGGATTACTGAGGGGCACACAGAGAATTTTGAGTGTGATGGATACATTATCTTGATTGTGGTGATGACTTCACCAGCGTATATACATATCAAGGCTTACCAAAATGGATACTTTATACATGTTTAGTTTATTGTATTAATTATTTCTCAACAAATGTTTTTAAAAAACATACTGAAGAGAGAATAAAAAGACAAGCAACAGTTTGTGAGAAAATATGTGCAAATCATGTATCTGAGAAAGTATGTATACCCTGAGGCACCTGGATGGCTCAGTCAGTTGAGTGTCCAACTCTTGACTGTGGCTCAGGTCATGATCTCACAGTTGTGAAACTGAGCCCCATGTCAGGCTCCTCACTGAGCATGGAGCCTACTTAAGAGTCTTTCTCTCCCTCTCCTTCTGTCTTCCCCACACATATATGCTCGCATTCTCTCTCAAAAAAGAAAGAAAAGAAAAAGACTTGAACAGATACTTCACGAAAGAAGATATACAGATAGCAAATAAACATTAAAAATGTTCAATATCACTACTCATTTAGGGAAATGCAAGTTCTAAGAACAATGACAGACTATAACACATCTTTTAGGATGGCTAAAAAATAAGAAACTAGTAATACCAAGCCCTTGTAAGCATGGGAAGCAACTGGAGTTTTCACACATTGCTGATGAGAATGTAAAATGGTTCCACCATTTGCAAAAATGGTTTAGCAGCTTTTAAAAAAAATTTTTATGTGGGTTTTTTTTTTTAATTTAGTTTTGAGAGACAGAGAGAGAGCACGAGCAGGTGATGGTCAGAGAGAGAGGGAAACACATAATCTGAAGCAGGCTCCAGGCTCTGAGCTAGCTGTCACCACAGAGCCTGATGCGTGGCTCAAACCCACGAACTGTGAGATCATGACCTGAGCCAAAGCCGGACACTTAACCAACTGAGCCACCCAGGCGCCCCATAGTTTAGCAGCTTCTTATACAATATGTATTAACAGTTTGACCCAGTAATTTCATTCTTTAGTGTTTACCCAACTGTGAAAACTTCTATTCACACACAAACTTAGGTGAGAATGTTTACAGTATTTACAATCACCAAAACCTGGGGGAAACTCCAATCTCCTTAAACTAAGAAATAATAAAGAGTCTGCAGCATATGCATACAATGGAATACTACTTAGCAATAAAAAGAAATGAACTATGGATACAGGCAATATGTATGAATTTCAGAAGCACAGTGTTAAGTAAAAGAAGCTGGACTAAAAAGTCTACATATGGCACAATTTCATTAATCTGATATTCTTAAAAAGGCAAAATTAAAGGGATATAAAACAGATTAGTTGTTACAAGGAACAGAAGATAGAATGCTATCTACAAAGGACACTGAGTAATTTGGGGGGATGGAAATGCTCTCTATATCTTCATTCTGGTGATGCTTACACAACTGTCAAAACTTACAGAGCAAAATACTACGAGAGTGACTTTTCCTGTGTGTAGATTATATTTAATAATTAAAAAAAAGTTCTAGTGCCTAAATAATGTCAAGGAAAAAAACCCTCTAACTACATAATTCCAGCAATTTTCTTTTCTTTTTAAATGTTTGTTTATTTTTGCGAGAGCACAAGTGGGAGAGGGGCAGAGAGAGGGGGACAGAGGATCAGAAGTGGGATCTTCACAGACAGCAGCAAGCCCATTGTGGGGCTTGAACTTATGAACTGCAAGATCAGGACCTGAGCTGAAGTTGGACACTCAACTGACTGAGCCACCCAGGTGCCCCTACCCCCAGCAATTTTCTAATCTGTATGTCTTTTCTTCTTCATTCCATACAATCATTGTTTTGGGTTTCACCACCAAGTATAATCAGAAAGCCCAGGATAAGGGAAGAAAATTAGGCTCTGAGGTAAAGGCTAGTTTATTACTAAAAATAAATTTAAATAGTTCAGCACATTATTTTTTTAGATGAAACTAGCTGAGAGATAATGACCACTAAACTGCCTTAGGAAGATGGAATGATGTTTTTTCTATTTTCGCATCTGTGTATAAAACACACAAGCATACAGTAAATAGCTTTTCACTGAACATTTCTATTTGTATTATTCTATAAATATTAAATACTCTAAAAACAAAATGGTTCTGTCATCCATATATACCTCTCAAACAAAAACAAAACAGAGAAAGCTGATATAAGAGCAACAAATTCTGTTAAGTTTTAGTTCTCACACTAAGAAGTCTCTACGTTTCCTCCTTCAATTATTTCCCTCTTCTACAGGCAAACGTTTTATCACTTTAATGGAATTTATTGTTGCTAAACTATGTGAGTATAATTTCTGTCTTCTAGAGTCAACAGTAAACCACAATTTTTATAAACCTATTAAGTTAAAACTTCTCATTGGAGAAACTATCCTAGTTTTTTGCCAACAGTACCTACATAAAACACTTAGTGGAGTACCCAGGACACAGTAAGTACTCAATAAATAGTAGCTATTATAGATCACAATATGTTAAAAGTCAATTATCCAATCATAAAAGGGATTCAAAATGCACTGTAGCCAGAATAGCACAATTTTATACATGAGGAAAGAGACATACATTGTTAAACATACATTTCTTTCTTAACTGTTTATAAAAATACTCAAATACTCTTAAGATGTTCTAAGAACTTGGAAAAAATTAATAATCACTTACAGTAACCACTACCTGTACAAGTAAGATATGGCTTTTGATTCCTGAAAAGTTAAAAGACCAGCACCATCTGCTGGTTGTTGGCATTTTGAACTCTATTCAAGACAACAGTAGACACTAGATTGCTGAATCTCAGAATCTAGTTAAAAACACTGGAGCACACAGATAATGCTAGGGCATGGTTAGGGAGTCACAGAGCATACAAAAGCCAGAATAAACTGAGATTAGGAATTCTAGCTGTGTGTCTTTTTATTAGTCTAAATTTTCTTAGATTATTGCCCATGCTACCGTTACCTGAGTATAAGAAAGCAGCAGAAACAGCCAGTCAGCAGGACTAAAACAGAAAAGAGGGAGGCACCCTACTAATACAAGCAGTGTGTGCAGAGAAGTATCCCTAAAACACTAGAGCCACATGTGGGTAAAAATGCCAAGAATAGTAGAACTTGGTGTATGTCCATCCCTCACTCTAAATTCACCAGCGTCTAGGGGTACCTGGGAAGCTCAGTCAGTTAAATGTCCAACTTCAGCTCAGGTCATGCTCTCACAGTCCAGTCCGTGGGTTCGAGCCTCCCATCAGGCTCTGTGCTGACAACTCAGAGCCTGGAGCCTGCTTCAGATTCTGTGTCTTCCTCTCTCTCCACCCCTCCCTCGCTCACACTCTGTCTCTCTCTCTCAAAAACAAATAAACATTAAAAAAAAATCTTTTAATTCAGCAGCATCTCAGGATGATAAAAGAATAACAAACATGGAGGGGGAAAAAGGAAATATTTGATAACAACTAATAAAGGGAGAGGAGACAAACACCCAAACCCACATTCACACTAACAAGCACAGAAAATAACTTCTGAAGTGGAACTAAATGAAAGAAGAATTTTTAACATTCATGGTGTATAGGCTTAGAGAAACATGTAGTAGATGTATAAAGCAAGAATAAGCAGTTAAGAGCAAAGAAGATACTGAATGTAATAACTGAATAATAAATTTTAAAATGGTTTGGATAACAGAATGGATAGAACCGAAGTACAATGTAGTAATCTTTAAGTCTAAGTCAAGGAAATGTTCCAGAGAACAGCAGAATGAGATAAAAAGATGAATACTAAAATTTAAAGTTATAGTGATCTAGAGAGGGATGACTGAGTGGCTCAGATGGTTAAGCACTCTGACTCTTGGTTTTGGCTCAGGTCATGATCTTACAGTTTGGGGGTTAAGCCATGTCAGGCTCTGTGGTGACAGTGCAGAGTCTGCTTAG
Source organism: Suricata suricatta (assembly GCF_006229205.1). Lineage (NCBI taxonomy): Eukaryota > Metazoa > Chordata > Mammalia > Carnivora > Herpestidae > Suricata > Suricata suricatta. Next base: position 67,323,949 of record NC_043709.1, read on the forward strand.
GATCTTTCTCTCCCTCTTCCTCTGCTCCTCCCTGGCTTGCTCTCTCTCTCTCAAAAAATAAATAAATAAACATTTAAATAAAAGGGATCTACTATAAGTAGTATCAGTATCAATATCTACCTAATAGTTAATTCCATAACCACAGAAAAGAATAAATGAAGGGGGAAATTTTGAAAAAATAATGGCCAAGAATTTCACAAACTCAATAGGAGATCTCAGACTGAAATAACTTATAGTGCTAAGAATATAAGAAAAAGCCTATACCTAAACATACTAGAGTGAAAGCTAGGCCTTTCCAAAACAAAAACAAAACAAAATAAATTACTTAAAAGCTTCCAACAGGGGGAAGAAAAGGGATCACATACAAAAGAACAAGATCAAATATCAGACTTTTCACAAGCAATAAACACCAGGCCAACAAGAGGACAATGAAATCTTACCCTCAAAATAATAATAAGAAAAAAAAACCCTCATACTTAGAATTTTATATCAAAGAGAATTATCACTTAAGTGTGAGTGATAGATAAAGGTATTCTAGGCATATAACCTCTCAAAGTTTGCCACAAAAGAACCTCTTTCAAAGCTTCTGAAAAATGGAAACTGGCAGGATGAGAAATGAATGCCAAATAAAAGCAATAAAATATGGAAGTAAGAAAAAGTTTTAGAAGATTTACATTTTTTAAAAAGGAAATATATTTTTTTTAATTTTATTTATTTTTGAGAGAGAGAGAGAGACAGCATGAGCAGGGGAGGGTCAGAGAGAGAGGGAGACACAGAATCTGAAGACAGGCTCCAGACTCTGAGCTAGCTGTCAGCACAGAGCCCGATGTAGGGCTCGAACCCATGAACCATGAGATCATGGCCTGAGCTGAAGCCGGATGCTCAACCAACTGAGCCACCAAGGTGCCCCAATAAAAAAGTATATTTTTAAAAAGCATATTCATAAAAATAAGTAATTAAAATATCACATCAACCTATTCCAACAAAATAGGGGTGCCAAGGGGAGAGTATGCTAAGGTTCTTGGTAGGAAAAGGAGAGGACATAGAGATTAAATTCAGATACTGAAGGGATAAAATATAAAATGGTAGAGATACACCTAAATATAACAATAATCACATTAAATATAAATGGATTAAATTCAAAAGATATAAACATAAAACCAAGATTCAACAAAAATAAGAAATAAAGGGAAAAGAAAAGTATTTGAAAAATAAGAACCAAAAGAAAGCCACCATTAATATCAAAAGAATTAAACTTCAAGGTGGGGACCCATAAGACACAAGTAGATATGTAGTGGTAAAAAGATAAAATGAATATGAATATGCAGCCTCAATGTACATGAAGCAACAACTGAAAATTTTAGTGCACAAGCAGGAGACAATTCTAACTGGACGTTTTTACATGCCTTTGATAAAGTGTGAAGCCGTAAAAAAAAGAGCAACGACTTGAAAGATTTGAAATATACCACCTTGAAAGGCTGGCGACATAAATGACATTACAACATAGAATATATTCTTTTTGAGCTTACATAGAACATTCATAAAAAGCAATCACATAATAAACCACAAAAGGTACCTTATTACACACAGCCCACCAATCAAAATATAGGCTGTGTTCACAAATTTTAAAGTTATAAAATTAAAACCAAAATAAAGAAGATAACCAAAAGAAAACTTTAAAAATCTTTTACCTGGATTTAATCTGTGGATTAAAGAGCAGAAAATTCTATATATAATACTTAGTAGAGGATGACAAAACACATGTCAAAAGATGTGAAATTTGGCTAGGTCTTAAAAAGAAATGTAAAGATTTGAAAATATTTATCAGAAAATAACAATTATAAAATAAAAAATAAAATAAGAATCATTAAAACAAGCTCCAGAATACTATCAAGTAATATCAAATACATGAAAAAATGCTTGTTTGGCTATAAAAACGTTCTAAAGTATTGTGAAAAAATTATTTCCTATTTGTTTTGCTTGGAACTCAACTTAAAATTATTACACTAAAAAAATTATCACTTATGTTCATATTTTTATATGTAAAATATTTTGAGGTCTATAAAAATTAATGTATATATCTGAATAGATGCATGTTCCTTCACTTAAGATTATTTACCAATTATCTTCACAATTTCAAAAGTTACACTAATTTAATTTTGAAACAAGACCTAAAATTTCCTAGATCATACTGTAATTTAAGTGAACTATTACATCGAGTCATTGTTTTTTCCTTTGATGGAAAAAACTACAATCAAAAGTACTCATTTTAATAAACTACTACTTGATTTTACTTTTTTGATAAACAGTCTATAACTCAAGTATCTGTATATCAAATCATATATTCCCATACATGTGTATATAAATCACTACTCAAGAAATTCAATATATACACAGACATTTTTGGGGACTGAGTGCTTCATTCAACTTAATATATTCGAAATTCTTAAACCCATAGGTTACTTATTTACAGAGAATTAAACACTTCAAGTTATTAAGTACAATCTCTTTTTGCGCTAACTCAGAAGGCACTTCAGCATCTGGAAACCTATCTCAGAATCATGAGTAACACAGACTACTGTCTACACATACACTCACACACTCTATATACCACATATAAACTATTTAAGTATATATAATCCGTGTGTGTGTTTTCTTTACCTCTTCTTTATGCAATAAAAGTTTCAGCAGACATTACCTGTTTGTGACTTTTTGGGGAATGTATGAAAGTGTCCTTTGTGGCTTGTTGCATGATCAATTTTATGAATGTTCTTCTTATGAATTTCACATTCTCATGAATGTGAAAGCTCAAAAAATACATATCCTAGCCTTCCTTGTGTGACATGATTCTGACTAATGGGATGTAAATGGAAAAGGCATGTGCTCTTAAGAGAAAGACTTCCTCTTCTCTCTTTTTATTCTGTCCTGCTAGCTAGAATGAGGAGGATCTATCCATCTATATTTGGTACCATCTCTATATGGAGCAGCCATCTATATACGGTAGCCTAAGATGGAAGCCATATATAAAGGACAGAAAAGAATGGGCTGAAGTCTTCCTTTATTTATTTTCTTTTTTTTTTTAAGTTTATTTTGAGAGAGAGAATGCAAGTGAGGTAGGGGCAGAGAGAGCAGGAGAGGGAGAATCCCAAGCAGGCTCTGCACCGTCAGCGCAGAGCTCAATACAGGGCTCAAACCCACAAACCACGGAAGCATGACCTGAGCCAACATCAAGAGTCAGATGCTTAACCAACGAGCCACTCAGATGCCCCAAACTTAATTTTATTTTAGAGATATTTTAGAGATAGAGCATGTACAGGAAAAAGGGAAAGACAGAGACAGAGAAAATGAATCTTAAGCAGACTCCATGCTCAGCATGGAACCTGATGCATGGGGCTTGATCCTGCGACCAGTCAAAATCAAAAGTTGGGGCACTCAACTGACTGAGGCACCCAAGCACCCCTGAAGGCTCCCTTTAGAGGTACCTTATTAGTCCTGGACTATTTATGTTTGCACCATTATATTCTAGAGAAACTTATGCCATGTGTAAGCCACTGTTATTTTAATGTGTATAAAAGAAATGAAACCAGTATGCAAATACCATTTGGAACATCAATTGTCTATCTCGTAGAGTATTAGAAAATCTAAGAAGTTGGATGCATCTACCCTGACTTAATGAAATATCCTCAAAGTTTGTGTTCCCTATTAATAACTTCCTAATATATACCCAATTATTTTTCTTTTACTTTTTTCTCAAGAAAGGAGTATGTGCTATGCTAAGACAGAATGTAAGCTTTCTGCTTACATAGATTCCAGAAAACCAAAAGTTGGGTTGTCCAGAAGGATCACTTTGTCCATGAAAATATAGTTCTTCATGAGGAACTGATAAATGGAAATTCATTATTGTGATCTTTGTATAATCACTTAAAGGACTATATTAGAAAAATACTGCATAGAAAATATATTTTTCATTGGATGTCCTTGCTAATAATTAACTGAAAGAACTACACTGGCTATTTAAATTCAAGAATATAAGATAATTCAAAAACATAGAGGTCTAATTGAAATGCCTTCTCATACTGCATTTCAGAGGACAAAAGGAAGAATCTGCAATGAAGTATCAAAGCCTAATCCTGACAACTCTCCATACTACATATTTGCTAATTCACTTATCAAGGTTCATAAACTATAGAGTTTAAAAGACTCCTCTCTCAAGGCCCCCTCTTCTGCCTTAATATAATAACTGCATCTTAAATCAAAGCCATTAAAACTTGGCATCTCTTTTTCAACCAAGCTATCTGTGATTAATCATGTTTCCCAAGCATCCCAGAAATGGGAAAGCAATGGGCTTTCACATCTATCTTAGTAACTAGTTAAGCATTTTTCAAGACTATTCCAGCTGGGTCTATTTTATCTAGCAAGTTTTTTGCCGAGAGCAGCATTTTCTAAACTTCACAGTACTCCTGGAAGTAAATATGCATGCTCGAGGCTGGTAGGCCAAGAGTAGAAGGGATGGGACAATATGTGCTCAATGTGTTTTGAAAATTCCATAGACAGTCACAAGACACATTATAAGCCCATTAGTTTTGAAAAGTGTTACAGAAAAGAACCATGTTTAGCTCTTCTAACCAAGTTTCCAAACTGTATTTAAGTCAGAACGCTTTTTCCCATAGCCCATGTAATGAACAGTTTGAGAATACTGGCCTGAGGACCTTGGTGAAAACAACCAGTCCTCAGCCAATCATACCAAACTATGCAATGAAAGAATAGTTGGTATTACTTCAAGAGTGTAGACTCCTTCTCCTCATAATAATGACACAAAGGGCTGAATTGAGCCCTCCTTAACTCAGGCTGCAGTATGAAGGCTGACTCCTCCCTGCTGGGCAGCAAGGAGAATATTCCTGAATTTTCTCTGAATACCATCAGGAGACTCCATTATTTTGTCCATGTTACAACTTCCTTTGCTTTTACAGGCAAAAGTAAAACCATTCCTTAGATGTTACAGGTAAAGAAGCACAGAAAAAATAACCTTTGTTCTAAATGCTGGATTATCATCATTTGGGAATATCAGTCTTCTCTTTTACTTGTAGTCAGAATGTTGCTCAGTTACGTATTTCTTCACATACTAACATGAGTTAGAGTGGAGGCAATTTTTACTAGCCCTAACCTTTGTGATCACTTTTTAAAAATCACTTACAAATGAATACAGAAATGTTCAAACCAAAGCAAAGCAGTTTACTGTCAAAATAAGACTCAAAATAATTACAAAGCACTTTCAGGAGAATTTTGAGAAGATACGATCCTATGCACAACCCACCAGACCATTTTCCTCAGTCCTAAGGACTCTTTCCAAAAGAATCTCTTTTTCTTAATCACACATACTAGTCATACAAATGTTTGTTCAAGAATACCTTACAATAGAAAACATTCTAAAGAATTCATCTGTCTTCAGTTCAGTCTGTTTTTGTCATGAGTATATCTACTTATCCCCACTAGACCTTGTCTCACATGGTTTTAGAAAAATAGAAAGGAAAACATTGTTAAATTATTTAAGCAAACAGAAGTGCTAAGTTCCAGAGCTTACGGGGGGCGGGGGGGGGGGGGGGGGGAAGTCTGAGAAGAAGTTATAAAAAGTTCCTTCTAGCACAGAGATAGAAGGTAAAGTGAATTTATATATAAACTGAATCTACATATAATCTAAAATCTTACATGACTGTAAACTAGTAATAATGGAACTACACTCCAATAAATAAAATGAAGTGCAGCAACAGTCACTTTATCAAATTTGCCAGCAACTGTAATTCTCTATTAATCTGCTCTTCTGTAAATTGACAGTCCAATGAAAACTGGTATTTATCACAATAACCCTAAAGATACTACTGCAAGATTCTGAAGTACTTTCTGAATATGACTTCATGGGCTATTTTTTTAAGAAGTAAAAAGTTTGCCAAAGAAAACATAAACACTCATTTAAAAAGATAAATGAATCCCCATGTTCACTGCACCATTATTTACAATAGCCAAGACATGGAAACCACTTAAATGTCCATCAATGGACAAAACGAGAATGCAAATAAATGTGGTATACAAACACAATATTACCCAGCTATAAAAAAATATCAAATCTTGCCATTTGCGACAGTATGGATGAACCTTGAGGGCATTATGCTAAATGAAACGTCAGGCAGAAAGATAAATACATATGATCTCATTTATATGTGTAATCTAAAAAATAAAAAAACAAAACATGCCCTGAGCTCATGCATATAGCAAATTCACTGGGGCTTGCCTGAGGAGACAGAGTGGAGGATGGGCAAAATGAGTAAAGGGAATCAAAAGGTATAAATTTCCAGTTATAAAACTGGAAGTCATGGGGATGTGATGGACAGCACAGTAACTATAGTTAATAAAACTGTATTACATATGGGAGAGTAGCTAAGAGAGTGGATCTTGAAAGTTCTAATCAGAAGAAAGAAATAACTATGTATGGTAACAGATGTTAGCTAGACTTAATTGTGGTAATCATTTTACAATATACACAAATATCAAACCATTACACTGTGTATCTCAAACTAATATGTTAATTATACCTCAATTTAAAAATAGTGAAAAAAAAGTAATTCACATTTATCTGAATACTCAATAAAAATAATATTTCACTCGGGCACCAGGGTGGCTCCGTAGGTTAAGCATCTGACTCTTGATTTTGGCTCAGGTCATGATCAGGTTGGTGGGCTGGTTTGAGCCGCACATCGGGCTCCGTGCTGACAAGTGTGGAGCCAGCTTGGGATGGTCTCTCCCTCCCTTTCAGCCCCTCCCCACCTCTCTCTCTCAAAATAAATAAAAATAAACTTAAAAAAATAATATCCTTTTTTCTGATCAAACCAGACAGGTGTGTTTGCCATTCCTGTCACCACTTTCGCCTCTCTGAAATCTATCCCACACACCAGCACTAAGACTAATTCCCCAAATATCATCAAGAATCTGTTCTGAGACAGAACAAGTAAATAATACAAATCTCACACCCTCACTATATACAGAATAATAAAGGTCAAACATCTTGATCTGATTTTCAAAATCCTCCATGATATGCTACCAAATCTTGGTCTCCATCTTACCTTCCCCCAATCACATACACAAACCTCCATGGGAGCAGGGTTCATTAATATAATTAAAATACATTACGCATTACCCTAATTTACTCTTTTCCTCATACCTAAAAAGTCCTCCATCTTTCTTTTTTCTTTTCTATCTGAATCCAACTGGTCTTTAGATGCCAAGCTTGAGACCTCTTCCATAAGCTCCTTCCTACCCTCAAATAAAAGAGATTTCTTTCTTTCCTTATTTCCAGTGACCCACTGCAGTGTTCATTCATTGATTCCATTAGCCACACATTAACTCCTATATTCTAATAATCATTGTGTTATGATGATACAAAGATAATGATACAAAGATATACAAAAATAAGTCCTTACTTACTTGAGCTCAAAGTGCAATATGGGAGACTGACTTGAAAGAAATATATAACAGTAGTGTGTATACTAGAGGTATAGACGGGTGGAAAAGTAGGATCATAAGGATCACTTCAAGCCATTTGGGAAGATAAGAAAGGGCTTGTCAGAGAAGGTGACGTTTATGTTAAGTTTCAAAGACGGGTAGGAGTTATGTCAGGCAAAAAAGAAGGGAAAGGAACTCCAGGCAGAGAAAACAGCACATGCAAAGGCAGAGAGGCGAGAAAAACTTGGCATGTTTAGACCACTATAAATAGATGAGCATGGCTGGAGTTCAGAGCACATTAACTAAGACTACCAACACTTACTGGCTTCCCATTCACCAAGCCTTAAATGAAAAAAATGTGGTATCTCTTAAAAGAATGTGCAGGAATATGGCACCTAATTGGTTGGCACAATTAATTCAAACAAAACAAGCAGTACTGAGCACTTATTATGAACTATGTACTTAAGGCAGAGAACTAAAGAGCACAGGTCTTGCTCTGAGGATGCTAACATTTTAGCAGGAGAGACAGCCAGCTTTTGGTAGACAGATTTTAAGGTTCAACCAATCCTTATGACAAAAGACTAGAACATGCTAAGACGTTAATTGTGCTCAATATTTTTCCCTTCTTTGTATTTTCTAGATTGTGTACAATGAGCAAGTGTTAGTATACTTTGATAATTATGGAAAATAGCTTATAACTGAAGTAGTACAAAACTTAACACCCAGCGAGTTCTCAGTGAGTCTCTGAGTAGGCATCTGCTAATTAAATCTAAAACTTTTAATATCAAAACTATGGCTACTTATCACCACTTTAAGAGCTATGAACCTTGTTGGTACAAAGCACCATCATTTCTCACCTGGATTATTTTATTAACTCCGTAACAGGTCCCCTTCTTTCTGCCCCTGATCACCCTTCATCTGTGTTTAACAAAGCACCCAGAGAGATCCAGACAATGACACATCATGCTCAGAATCCTCCAATGGCTTCAGTATAAGGCAAAGACCATACAAAGGCCCCACAAGATCAGCAACCAGCTCTCTATCTCTCTGATCTAATAACCTCCAACTTCCCTCTCTTTACTAACTTTAGCCACAATTACCTGTTTAACTGTTTCTAGAATACACCAGGCATGCTCCATTGCTGTTTGTTTACTCTTATCCCAGATATCCACTGGGTTTGCTCCTTCATCTCCTTTGAGTCTTTATTCAAATGTCACCCTCTATTATAAAGACTTTTTGCTGCCCACTCTATCCAAAGATGTTACACACTCTCTCCATCAAAAACTACCTACTTTATTTGCTTGACTTTTCTCCTTGCACTTATCTTATACACTGTTTTGCTTATTTGTGTACTGTTCCCTTTCCTGAGCTCCAAAGGGGAAAGATTTTCCTATTTTCATCACTGATATATGTCTAGTGCATAAAATAGTGTCCGGTAAATGATAGATGATCAATTGTTATTCAGTGAATTGAATTAACAGTATTCTGCCTAAGGGTTACAAGTTTGGTTTTCAGAGGCAGAAGACCATGATCAAATTCCAACTCTACCACTTTGCAGTTGGGTAACATTGTGTAAGTTACTTAATCTCTCTAAATCTTAGTCTCCTCATCTATAAAATGATGATAATGGTATCAATCTTACAGGATGACTTTGAAGACTGGAATAATGCAGGATGAGCACAGTGCCTTGCAAATAATAAATGTGCAATAAACATTAGCTATTACTATGACGATAATTAACATTCTTTTTTTTTTTAAACGTTTATTTTGAAAGAGAGGGAGTATGCAAGCAAGGGAGGAGCAGAGAGAGAGAATCCCAGGCAGGCCCCGTAATGTCAGTGCAGAGCCCAATGAGGTGCTTGATCTCATGAACTGCTGAGATCATGACCTGAACCAAAATCAAGAGTCAGAAGCTTAACCAACTGAGCCACCCAGGTGCCCCTGATAATGAACATTGTGACTCTCAAAATGCTTCCACTGCACTATCACATCATTTCCAACATCCATTTTTTTCCCAGAAAGAGTAGTTACTTTGCAAAATCCTTGAAATTTCACCTTATAATCAGAAACAAAATTATTACTCAGGGCCAACTCTTAACCTTACACAAGATTCTATTCTGTTGTAGTTTGTAAAGAGAAATAAGAACGATTAGTGTCTATTTTACCTAAAAATATATATTTTATGGACTATATAAAACAGCATAAAATGCCACATTTATCACAATGTTAATTTATATTCTACAATCAGAACTGACTCTTGGTACCTGTTTCATAAAACCACACAAGAAAAGGTTAAGCTTAGGGGCAGATCAATGGAATGCTATAATACTACCAATTCTATATTTTAGAATTTTTTAATTCTTTCAGAATTCCAAAATTACATTTCCCCTTTGCTGAGAGGCCCACCATACCCACCTGGTTTCTTACTAATCTCCCCAATGGCAGAGGATTTGATTCAGTTCAACTTCAATGTTTCAAAAATCAAATTAAAAGCTTTGAGAGGTACATCAACATTAAAAAAAAAAAAAAAAGTCCTTGACCCCAAGACTTTGGCAATAAAATAAGAGCAGTGAATTATAATTCGCAAAGCAAAACTCTAATCCTGACACTACTACTTATTAGCAATGGTAAAGGCTTTTTTCCTCATCTATAAAATAGGTTAATACTAACTTGTAGAACTGTAAAAGTCCAATAAGGTGAGTATTTGCAGATATAAACTATACTATAAATTGTACTGGAGCACACAAGTTCTGTCAAAAAGAAAAAAAGACACATTAAAGGATTTTTTAAAAAATATAAAAGCCACAATCTCACAGCTGCTTCAACCATTTTCATATTTTGCTTATTCCCTTCAAGTCCTTGTCTTCACATACTTTTTCATAAAGTAGTAATCATGTGCACTAGGGGAATACAATACAGCATGCCTTTTCTAGAGTCAGATGGCCTAGGTTCAAAGACTAGCTCCTGAACTTACAATGTGACCCTCGGCAAGATTCTTAAACCTTTTTGTCCTATTTTATCTTCTATAACATTGGTATAATAATAACAGTACCTATGTCATAAGGAAGTGTGAAGAAAAAATGAGTTACAGTAAACCATTTAATACCATTTGGCACATGACAAATTCAATAAACAGCTAAGAAGCAAAAAACAAAATATAAACTTGATATTCTGCTTTATAAAAAAACTTAAGATGATATCATAAAACCAAAAGTACACTATTATCTAACGTACCATATGATTCTTTTAAAAGGACTCTAGGATACTTTACATTGACTATTTTTTAAATAACTCTCCTTGCCATCCCCTTGTCTAGATATTTAATAATGTGTAACAGAATCCATCTATTGCTTCATACTTCCAGTAGAGGTCTCCATCTAAAACATAATGTACCATACTGAAAACTTTAAATTAGTATTCCTGGTTATTAAAAAATCAAATACATAAGCTTAGGTTTTTCCAAGCAAAACATTAAAAAAATAAAGAGTATTTCTGAAGTAAAAAGTAATTTTTCCCAGGGATTGTTATATGCTTTGCTATAGGCTTTCTAATAATATTTGTCTTATAAACACAAGATAGGAAGGGGAAAGAGATAAGATTGTTGATACAAATGACAAATCAAGTACATAATTATCATTACTACTGGCCAACAATTTACCTAGAGTCATCTTAATGTAAAAATAAAGGTCACAGTTTATAGTAGCAAAGAAATCTCAATCTTCTACATTTATTCCTTTTAATCAGAATAGAATAGCTAGAGTAATAAAGGAACCTCCGGCTTCTACTTTTCCCTTCCATCATTCAATAATAATGATCTTAGGCAGGCAAAACAGAAAAACATCCTTATTTCTAGCTTACCAAAAAGCAATGGTTAGACCATTTTCTTAAAATCCCTTCTATTTCTAAGAATAATGATGCCATGTATTGATAGATTAGGTAACCATAACCAATTCTAACTACATACTTCTTATTCCTATCTTTAGAAATCTAAATGTTCAGATTCCATGAGCTATACTACTAAGGCCTCTATAAAACATCACACTTGCATATAGTATCTAACGCCTACCTCAGCTTAGCTGCTTAATGTGTAAGACCTGGTATGTCCAAAACCTGACCAAGAAATTATTAAACCGTTTGCTTAAAGCTAATAAATAGTATTGCATGTATGTGTGCATGCATATGCGCACACACACATCCACTGACGTTAATCCCCATAGTTTATAAAGGGGATAGTCTAAATAAGTCACAAACCTACCAAGACTTTAATATCCAAATTAGACCTAAATCGGAGGATCAGAAATGCAATGTAAAAACCTAACATTTAATTTAGTGGTAATGGGTTTGAATGGATTCACTGAAACAAGTATGTAAGATTTCTGATTACAACTAAAGTATGAATTTGCTTTTCATTTCCACAGGGTGGATAACCTATAAAGAAGACTTCTAGACCAAAACAATCACTCCTCACCTTGAGAACATAAAAATCAAAAACAATCATGGTTTATACTAGTCTTTAACATAAAACCAAGTAATGAATTATTGTCTTATTTATTCAGTATTACCTTCCTTCTTGAATACAGATGATAAATAATTAGATTTAAGAAACTAAAACACAATGCTAGCAGATAAAGCATATGAAGGATATCTCTATATCTGACTTCTAAGTCTAACAATACTATTCATTCAATAAACAGATATGGAAATACCATGTTAGCAGAACATATAGAGTTAAGATTACATCAAGAATCCATAGCAGGCAGTATGTTAGTCAAAGAGGAAATGTTAGAAAGGTCAAATTACGGTCAGTACCAACACAAAGACACCTTCATCTTCCCAACTATTTTACAGTGGCCAATACAATTAGACAAAAGAAAATAATTAAAGGCATAAAATAACTAAAGGGATAATATTTAGGAAAGAAGTAATCCCTATTTGCAGATGACATACTAGTATATCTAAAAATTTTTTTAAATCAATAATAAAACTAATACAAACAGTAAAACAATTGAGTAATGCAGATTATAACATTAAAAAAATCAATAACTTTCATGTAAATAAATGATAGCCAATTAGAAGATTAAAATGGAAGAAAAACCACATTTATGATAGGAACAAAAATAATATACCTAAGAATAAACTTTAAAAATGTCCAAAACCTATAAGAGAAAACTTTCAGACTCTTTCATGACACGAAAGACTTCCGTTTTTCTTAGATAGTTCAACTCAGGACCATCATCTCAGTTCTCCTAAGGTAACTTACAAATTTTATGCAATTCCCGTTAAAAAAAAAATCAACAAGCTTTTTTCTGGAACTAGGAAAAACTGACACCAAAGGTGTTATGGAAAAACAAACATAAAAGAATAGCCAGGAAAACTTTATATTAAAACCCCCACAAAACTATGAGATGGGACTGGCACTACCAAATATTAAAACATGCGATGCATGGGTGGCTGAGTCTGTTAAGCGTTTGACTCCTGGTTTCGGCTCAGGTAATGAACTCCCAGTTCTGGAGTTTGAACACATTGGGCTCTGCACTGACAGCACCTGGGATTCTCTCTCCCCTCTCTCTCTGCCCCTACCCCACTTGTACTCTCTCACTCTCAAAATAAACTTAAAAAAAATGCTATGTATTCCACAATAATTAAATACAGCAAGACACCATTTTTTAATCCCTCACATCAATAAAACTTAAAAAGCTTGACAGCACATAGCAAGGCTATGGGAAATAGGCACTTTCATATACTGTGGTAGGAATGCTAAATAGTTCTTTCCCACAAAGGAAATTTGGCAATATTTAACAAACTACATACGCATTTATTCTTTGATTACTACACCAATACTCAATTTAGTAATTTGCTCCAAAGATATATCTCCAAACCTTTAAAAATAGGTTTGCATAAGCTTACTAGACTTGTAGAAGATTACTAGATTTGTAGGTTACTCATATGGCATTATTTGTTATTCTAAATATTGGAAACAACCTAAGTGCCATGTGTAGGGGACTGGCTGGATAAACCAGGATATATCCACATAATGGAATACTATGCAGCTGTTAAAAGGAATGGGACTTAATGTATTTAGGGTGATATTCAAGACACATTAAGTAAAAAAAGGCAAAATACATTCCTCATTTTAACAGAAACCGAGTGTGTGTGGGTATATACATACATACATGTGTATACCCACACACACACACACACACACACACACACACACACACACACACGTTATATATAATTTTATAAAAAAATGAGAAGGATAACCAGATGCTAAAAAACTGGTTATCAACAAAGTATAAGTGGGAAAGGAGTAGAAGAGAAAGGAAAGAGAAGGTGGTAACCTCCAAGTAGATCTTGAATTTTGATTTTATAATTTTATTGTTTTATTCAAAAATAAAAATTAACAAAAATGGTGAAAACACAAGATTGAACACAAATAAAAAATTATGAATTTTACTGTATTTTAAGGGAATAACAGTAACAGAAGAAAAAAAAGAACTCATTCACTGAGAAATTTTTAACAAGATACCAATATAGCGTCAGTCTGAACACTCAAAGAACTGCAAAGAAATCTGTAATTCTACTTAGCAAGTTTGTTGTTTGAGATGGTATGGGTGTAATAATTCCTAAATTGTACTCTCCATATTACAGACCTGACAAGATGTGTAAATACACTAGTACTGGGAACTAGAGTTCTTAATGCGGGAAAAGTAAGATACAAGATATGGAAGAAGGCAAGAAGAAACCTGTGTGCAGAGTAGCTAGATATATCAGTATGTATAGCATTGTGATTTTTTAAATTTGTATATTTATATTTAAAATAAAGAAACTTCCTAGCCCTTCCTCTGAAAGAGCCGGGAAGAAAGACAATGCTACAATTGGTATACCTGCCAACCAGATCTTGGTTTTGGAATACTATTCCAGACTAAAGAAACCCAGAACTCCCCAGAGAAATAGCTGATGCTAGAGATGGGTAAGCAAAAACACAAGTTGACCCTAGAAGATTTTAATTTTGTCAGAAAGCATGGAAGAGCTCAAAAACGGGAACATGTTAAAGGCAAAAGAGCCAGTTTGAAAGGGCTCCTACTGGCCGAACTTAAGGAGAAAATGCATAATAATAGATATTAATCCACTATATAAAATAAAAATATAATAAAGAATGAAAAATATAATAAGAATGAAAATATCTTCTTTACCATAGATTGCTAACTAAAAAATGAAGAAAGAATGATAGAGTTAGAAAATAAGCATTGTACATTCATAATAATTAACTGATTTTAGGCAAGAATCATCAATGGACATTAAAACTACTCGGTAAAAGTTTAATGGTGAGCAAGATATTTACATGCTCTCAAAGTATGTCCCCACACATTAATTATTAATTGCAAAAAAGAAAATGAAAACTTTACAGTGGAGAAACCAGGAGGACATCACCTCAAACCAAAGTTAACATCAACAATAGGACATAGTGACATTTGGTCTCCTGCCAAAAATGTCTAACCGAAATCTAATCCCGGAAATCATCAGACAAATACAAATTATAGTACAGTTGTCCCATACTGCTCTAAAATGGTAATATGATGAAAGGGTGAAGAACTGGAGCTATAACTAAATGTAATACAAGATCATGGACTGGCAGGGCTGGGGACAATTGCTATAAAAGACATCTTTGAGAAAACTGACAAAATTTTAATAAAGTCGGGATATCATACAGATTAATATGATTATATCCATGTTAAGTTTCCTGAACTTGATAATTATACTACTGTTACATTAAGAGAATGTTTTATTCTTAACATACACTCATATTTAGGAATAAAGAGCATGATATTTATGATATTAAATGATTATAAAACAGTAATAATAAAAATGTATGTATACCATCACATATAAAGAGAAAAATATAAAGCAATTGTGGCAAAATAATAACAACTGGTCAATATAAATGAAGTGTAAGCAAGAGTTCACATAGAGTAAAAAAAATTTAAATCTTTAAAAAAGAAAACATAGCAAGGAAGGAAAATGATTAGGTTTACTATTTCTCAGATTTTTCTACTACTAGATTGAATTAATGAATTGCAATGTGAGGCTACCTGGAAAAACTACTCACAAATTCAGAGGCTGGACTTTTAATGGTGTAACCTAAGAAGATAATAGAAATCATGTAAGCACACTTCGCCTATTACTTGGGAGTGCACTTGGGGTCAGACTGCTAAGGTAGGAACTTCTGTTTATGAAGGACACAGTGGTCTGATCAGAGTTCAAGTACATTGAAAATTCACTTAATCTATGAACCATTATGAAAAGTATAATCAACCTAAGCATTATTACTGATCATTTTAATTTTAAAGTACAAGTCAGGTATTTTCTACATAGAACCCTAACTAATGGTCTCTTCTCTGTCCTATTTTAACCCATAAATGTTCCTACTGGCTTCATATATGTTTCTACTAACATATTATTTATTTAAAATTAACCAATGGGCTAGGAGAGGAACAAAATCAAATTTCATCTGAAAACACTTCACCACGAATGATGTATGATTATATAATAAGTCATCTTGGTGCACAGAGCAACTGACAACTAAATCCTATAAATCAGAATTAATCAAGAACATAAGAACTCAGACAGGGGAGAATTAGATACTTGCCATATTTCACAGTAAGATGTATATTCAAGCAATAGATTCTTATACAACTTTCAATCCTGCTTCATAAGAAGTAACATTTTATTTTGGCCCCACTAAACTGCGATGAATAAAATCATTTACTGATAGGAACAAAAGGTAAATATAGCAAGAACACGGGCTATATCTGAGGATATTTAACAACTATGGATAATAAAGGGTGATAAATAAGACAATGCTTTGTTAAAGCAAATCTATCACTAGGGAATGAAACAGAAAGGCAAAAGGGAAAAAGTGTGGTCTGAAAATATGTTGAAAAAAAATACTTTTCTAACAGTCCATTATGGCTGACGCTTGAGACTGAGAGTTAGCTATAACCTATAACCCTTTTCATTTATTTTTAAAAAGTAGTCCATTTGCATTAAAAAAAATTTTTTTTTTTAAAAAGCAGTAGCCCCTTTGCTCCAAAAGAAAAGAGTTTGAGTGGTATAAAGAAATTTTTTTCTGGGCGCCTGGGTGACTCAGTCAGTTAAGCATCTGACTTCAGCTCAGGTCATGATCTCGCAGTTCATGAGTTCGAGTCCTGTGTCAGGCTCTGTGCTGACAGCTCAGAGCCTGGAGTCTGCTTAGGATTGTGTGTTTCCCTCTCTCTCTGCCCCTCCCTCACTCATGCTGCATCTCTCTCTCTCTCTCTCAAAAATAAATAAAAAGATTTTAAAAAATTTTTAAAGAAATTTTTTTCTAAGTGTTATCTTTTCTAAGATTAAAGAACTGCAATTACTTCTGAAATATGAAATGATAAAAATATCACATATGAAAATGGTTTGAAAAATAAAGAGTGCATTAAAAAACATGTTATTGTTAACATTGCTATTTTTATAGGAATTTATACAATATAAGTAAGGAATTATACAATATAATTTATACAATATAAGCAGGACGGGGACAATCAGGGCAGATGAACAAAATCCTCAAAAAGCAGAAAAGCATTCAGCAAATTCAATAAAACAAATGGCATTTCATTTGGGATGAATATCATAAAGTTCTATATAGAAAAAAAACCCCACCTAGATATTAAAGAAAACTTATTTTTAATTAATCTTTTTAAATCCAAATTATGCAAATATAGTTAAGATAAGGTTGAATTGGTAATTCATGTACCCTTTTATTTCCTTTAGCTGCACTGGAGCCCTTGTTAGCTTCTCTGGAGCCCAAAGACAAAGTAGAGGGTGTGTCCAGGCTCTGCTTAGAGATGACAGGTGCGTGCGGCATGAGCAGGTGCCCCAGACCAGATGTCATCTAGAGGTTTTATTCTGGATGTAGCCCTGGCCAATATGTTGATGCCAAGTTAAACCAGTTATCTCAGCAACTAAGTTATTTCATTACAATACTTCAATCAGCTGTTCTCAAACTTCAGCACACTTAAGAATCACCTATGGCACATTTATTAAAAACACAGTTTCAGACTATTATTATCTAAAAGCACCAATCTTAGCACCACTAAAATGGAACTAAATATTATATGTCTCATGATTCGATGAAAGCATAGCAATATCTAGTAAGTGTGCCTAAAATACTGAACTTGAATGTTCTCAAACTTTAGATCTAACTATCAGCTTTTAGGAAATAAATACAAGGGATAGAGGAACAAGTTAACTGACACTAGAAGGAAGCAGTCAACCAAAATCGAGAATTTGGTACAAACTAAAGAACAAATGACCCCCTACGTCAACAAACCTATCACATGAAAGGAAAAGAAAAAGGGAACTGTTAAAGAGATTAAGAAGATAAAACAGCCAAAATAGATTCAGCCCCACCACAAAATCTCCTGCAGTAAGTTGGGGTGGACCCTGCCAACACTGACTTAAAAACTACTGGAATTATGGATCTATCATTCTGGGACAACAATCAGAATGTGATAGCTATTCCTAGATATCACCGAGATTATAGTTCCAGCAACAGGTTATTGCAATGTACTTAGAAGGGTACATATCCTGCAGAAATGGATTAACTTCCACTTCACAACATAATGAATATGCAGAAAGTATCCAAGCACAAATGACATTTCTTTATATTCTGAACCAGAGGAGGGGCAAGATGGTGGAGACGTAGGGAGCTCTGTAATTTTTGCCCACCCGCATCTGTATTCTGAACCAAAATATGTTAGACTCTTATTTTAGTAACACAGTTCTTGCAAGGCTTAATGAAATTCACAGGTAATCCGAATATTACTGAGAGTAACAATTTATTCTAGGCTCCCCAAAAATTTTATTTTCAAGTGAATGCATCAATAAATTTTATGACAGGTAACCAATACCAATTATCAAGCAAAAAATATGCATTTTTGTGCCCTTCTGAATAAACTGCATCAATTTGCCTAGTTTCCTTGGTTCTACTATGGATAAACTGTACCAACCAGGTTATTTAAATTCAAAAGCCAGTATTTTTGCTTTTTGTAAAAATTGTGCTTATAACTTCAAGTCATAAAATATTTGAACATAATCTTTAACACTAACACCCTCATCTTTAACTCCAGTAAGTTTGGTCCTTAAACCAGTATGTACCTTTTTTTAATGTTTATTTTATTTTTGATAGAGACAGACAGACAGCATATGTGGGGCAGGGGCAGAAAGAGAGGGAGACAAAGAATCAGAAGCAGGCTCCCAGCTCTGAGTGCTCAGCTCTGCCTGACTCAGGGCCTGAACTCAGGAACTGCAAGATCATGACCTGAGCCAAAGTCAGGGCTTCACTGGCTGAGCCACCCAGGCACCCCAACCAACATGTACTTCTAAACAACTTTCCTCAACACTAAAATTCATGGTATGACTTCCTAGTTTTTAAAGTCATAGAACTGAAGCAAATACAAATTTTTAGGAGGACCATCACTGTATTTCAACAAAAGTAATTACTACTCCACAAAACAATGTGATCAATGATTCTTCTACAATTCTTTAGAGAGCCTTGTATGGACAAATTTAAAAACCGAATTTAAATATAAATATCCTCTTTTTAAAAAAAAAACCCTCTAGTTAGAATCATAGACAACAGGGGAAATAAAGGGCAAATAATTGCTTTTTGAGGGGCTGCTGACTGGTCAAATAAGCTAATCATAAATTCTATGGTCAAAAAGAATATTAAGATAATATGTGAACCATGGCTTAAGACTTAAAAATCTTTATCATGCCCTTGTTTTTTTGGTTTTTGTCTTTCATCACATTATAGTTTAAATAGTAGAAAAAATATTGCTATGAATCTACAAGGACAGCTTTCTTCATTCCGGACCAACTAAGGCCACTGCTTATCTCACAGGTTCAACATTTCTTCTTCTATTTGGACTGCAATTATTTCTTTACCTTTCTTTCACTAGCAATGAACACAAGACACTTTTAACGTCCCCCTATTTCAAACACTTAACAAGTACTACCACTGTAATATTGCACAGCCATTGATAAACACATGCCAAAAACAGCTCCAAAAAATTTACATTCGTATCTGTGTCTATATATACATAATTGCCTATTTCTCATTTCCTTATTATCTTCCATATTTAAAACTTCTCTTCCCTAACCCCTATTTCTTCTAGTTCATAGCTTCCCAAAATGCTCCAAAGAACCTAACAAGTATTCCTCAAACAAGAGGTTTGGAACCACACTCCTGTGATGTGTGGAAGTCTTAGGGAAACAACACTGACTATGGCTGGGGGAAAGGAGGTAATAAATTGTGTTTCTCCAAACTGTCTAGAAATCCATATGCACATTAACAAAATAAAGTCTCTAAGAAGTCCTGCAATAAAGTAACCCAAATTTAGCTTTACTGCTCAAACTCATTTGGCCTTTTGTCAAGGAAACACACTGACCCTTCAAGAAAACAGGTATTTTATAGGGCACAAATTAAGAATTTCTACTCTAATTGAACCTGAATACCAAGGAATATAGTAATGATGGTGGCGGCCAGCTTAAAGCAGAGACAGAAAATTCCACTCACTATGCCCCATATGTCCTCTAATTCCCAATTCAAACAAACCCACTTATGCCAGTAAACTTTAGTAAAGTCCATACCATGCTGGAACATGCCCACTAAAGTAGACTCCACCAAAATATTAACAAAAGACCTAAACATTTCACCTAAAAATATGTATTGAATACTTGGCTACAGACCAATGCACCTAAATTCCAATGAATTAAAATATGTATTTTTCATTCCTTTTCCAACTTTATATCACTCAGTTTAGCAACATGAATGATTCTACTAGTTATAGTGGATTTCACACACAACCAACTATGAAAATACTGAATCCACAACAGAGTACAGGTAGGTTTATAAAAGAGTGCTCCTATTTAGAAATAGACGTTTTTAGTTAAGGACAGAAAAAGTTATGTAAAAAGCCACAAACATTTTTGGGAGTTATAGTTAAGTTCCTAGGTGGTATCCTCAGTAAAATAGGTATCTTCAGTGAACGTACTATCTTAGAGTAAGAGAGATTTATTTCTACTTTGGGGCAAATTTAAGCTTTAAACATGATTTCTAAGACACAACATTCACCTAGCTGCGCTCTGATCAGTCTCACAACGTTCTCTACTTTCTATTCCTCCTTTCCGCATGTCTGCATGCCTTTTAAAATGTAACAGAGTATCAGAAGATATCAAAATCAGGTTTGCTCAAAATGAAAGGATACAGCTTACAAAATTAAATTTAAAAATGCATACACCAATGATTTATTTAAATACAGTTGTCCTTTCAATGTCTATATTACTTTTCTTTTTCTTCCTTGAAAAAAGCAAGCAATGTCTGCTTACCAGTTCTGTTTAGCAATTCACAAACTCAGAGTATAACTTTATTATAATTTTGAAGCATTCTTTCACTTAACATGAAGAGATTCATTACAAGCTTTCTCTTAAAAGAGGTAATGTATAGAATTATACAGGTAACTATAGATTACACGAGTGTATTCATTCTATTTAATTGATAGATGTAAACTCTTCCTCTTGATATAATTTAAGGGAGAGCTTTATTCACCAAGGGGGAAAAAACAGAATAAATTCACAATGCAATTGAAAATTCACTCTGGACAGGGTACCTGGGAGACTCAGTTGCTTAAGGGTCTGACTTCAGCTCAGGTCATGATCTCACAGCTTGTGAGTTCAAGCCCCACATCAGGCTCTGTGCTATCAGCTTGGAGCCTGGAGCCCGCTTCAGATTCTGTGTCTCTCTCTCTGCCCCTTACTTGCTCATTCTCTGTCTGTCTCTCTCAAAAATAAATAAACATTTAAAAAATACAAAAGAAAATTTACTCTGGTGGGCATAAATCTATAGCTAAGTTGTTGACAACTCTAAAGGTAGGTACATGTAAAAAAAATCACTTCATATTATAAGAAAATCAGTAATATATCGTTTCGTACAATAAGTTTTTTAATGTCCAAGATATTTCACCTCCTTTCCAAAAACTCAAGTTTTATAATAGAAATATCAAGTCCACCTTGACTATAGCTTTAGTAATGCTGGCATAAGCTACAAGAAAATTCTTCAACTAAGTATCTGAAATAGTTACCGAAATCTTAATACCTAGACTTCAAAATTTTAAATGGGACTAAGAGTAGTAAGTTGCCCCCCAATCTTTGCACCAAAACAAAACAAAATAAAATACAATGAGTAAACAGAACACATTGTGTGTACTGTCCATGCATTTACCTGTATGTAACTCCCAACCATATTTTAATTTCTTAAAATCATTAGTGACTAACAAACTGAATTCATAATAGACTGATTAAATGTTACAGAATGTGTGTCAGGAATACAACTTTTTGTCCAATTAACAAATACCCCTAAAGTCATTTGGATTTTTTTTTTGCACTTTAATTTTTCCAACTACAAAATGTGGGAAATATTCCCTTATCATTTTATACTTATAGGGATATCCTAATAATAAACATTTGTGGAAGAAATGGAGATGTACTGGCCAAGAAAGGAACTAAGTGGAAGCAAAATATATGTGCATCATAGAGGATTAATACTCAATTTTTAAATGGAATACTTCCACCCATTACCAGTAGGTACTAACATTTAAAACATTAAATGCCAATGTTAAAACAAATCATCAATTGCATTTTCAATTTTAGACTTTGAGAAATTTTTATACTCAATCTACAACTGAATAAATGTATACTTGATACAATCAAGCAAACTTTTAGCAGACCACTAAACTCAAGTTTCTACATTGAGTGACCGTCTATGTTTGTATCAAAACAAACATAAAAATGTTAGAATATATACATGGCCAGCATACTAGTTTGCTGTCCTTTATTTAAGTGTCTGTAATATTCTGAAGATATGTGATATCTTCATACTGACTATACCCAGCTAACAGCCATCCATCTAATTAATAATAAAATTACAAAGGAATGTTAGCAAATATTAAACTTATAGAGTAAATGAGAACTAACATGTAGTTAACAGTCTTACAATAGGTCAAATGAAAAAGCAGTTCTTATTTTAAAAAAATTATTCCACCTGTGACTTATAAAACATACTGCATTATCTGCTCATATACCAAAGAGAGACCTCACCGAGTCACTTGATTACTATTTCTTACTATGAAGAGGTACTCTTATAGTTAAGTCACAGAACTACTGTGAAAGCTTGGCATCCTGTCTGCCAGTTAAGACTTTTCAAAGGAAGGTGTAAAACCCAGCATAATACATGTCCTCTAATTACACCACTCTGGGAAAAAAATCTTTCAAGGTTGGTAGTACCCAATCTTTGACCAGCATATTTCTCTTGTATTTCTTCACAAGCCATGCAAATCTTCACATGGTTTTATTTTCCAAAACAAATGCTTCAACTTTTTTCCTAGTAGCCTAGCTACAACCCTACAAAAACAAACCTGGAGAGTGACATATGGAGGAAAAACAAGTTTAGCTAAGGACATAGTTCAAAAAGCAGCTTCTAATAGGAGCATAAAGCTCAAATTGATCTAAGAACAATGTAAAGAGTAGCAAACAACCCAGAAACTATATACTTAAAAACAGTACTTGTAAGTATAATCAGTGAATGATATTATCTCAGGATAGAAATCACTACTGGAAAGACAGTATTTACGTAACTTGCAAAAAACTGGAATTCAAGACAGTTAATTGATTGTGCTAAAACTGGTTAGTATGCATGTAAATTCTTCAGAAAAACATCTCACAAACCATATATATCATTTAATACCTTTTAGATATTAAATTTCAATCAATCTGATAAATATTAGGCGTAACTTTGAAAGGTGTTATAGTTTAAAATCCAAACAGTTCAAACAGATTACCCAAAAACCAAGACCTGTGTTAATAATACTCCTCTCAATGTTATCAATGGAAATGGGCCATAAATATAAAATTCTCTACTTCTCACCAAATTATAAATCAACAGTTTGGGGGAGTTAATTTTACTCTGTTTTTCACTTTAGACCTTTATTTAAAAATGTACCCCACACACACTGCAGTCACACACACACACACTACAGTAAATAACAACTAGCCATACTTAGTATTTTCTAGACTTCTCTGCAACTCAGTAACTATCCAAAAAGTTCTGTGAACTCTTCAGCTTCAAGCCTGAAGTCAATCTGAGATAGCCAATAGAAAGTACACCTGGGCAATTACTGCATTTCCTACTTCAGAAGGCTGAGCTTAACACAGACTATTTACATTTGGATACTGCATTTGGAGCAATGAAAAGTGCCAAACTCAAACTATGCAGAAGCTACATTAACTAAAAAAGGCTATCCCTTAATATCATTATCAAAAAGCAATAAATATGAAGAGCATTATTTTAAATAACCACCAACTAAGGATCCTCCATGAGTAAGTAAGCATTAAAAATAAAAGATGACCTCATAATAGGTTACAATATGAAAATATCCCTATCAGAAATAATAACAATAATAATAATAATAATAATAATAATAAAGCTTAATCAGGAAATACCAGAAATGTATCACATATCAATTGAATAAAAAATTTACTTTGTCATATACAGTCAAAAAAGAAAGAAAATGAAAAGTAAATCCAAATCATTGTACTCCACTTTATAATTTTCCTACATATATAATAATCCTTATGAATGTTTTTAAGTCGCTCAAAAATTCCAAAGAACTTACTCTAAAAACTCTGCTGGTCACCTAAGGCACCAACATGTTATGCAGTGAAGAAATAGCCTACTGAAAAACCACTCCGTTACACGGTTCCACCCAAGAGGTTTCATTTTTTAAGAATCTGAAAGTCAGAATTTAAAAAGGCAAAGGAGTTTCGAAGGCAAAGAAAAAATTTTCCCAAGGGATACAAAGTTTCATTAACTATCTTAACTCTTCTACTAAGCATCACCTCTCCTGCCCTTCCGTGGATATCAAGCAATCAATAACAATGTCACAAAAGAATGTTTACGAAGATGGGGGGTAGGGTGTCACCTGTAAAGATCCTGCATGAAAAAAAATATAAACAATCCTAAAATACGTGAGGAAAACTTTCACCTTCCTACAACCTCCATTTATGGATATTTGATGTTTCAGACAGAAAAAAAAGGACAGAAATTGAGAGATTGTCTGGTATGCAAGGTTTGATTGGGGGCTTTCTTTTTGCTAAAAACAAATCTCCCCTTCAGTCCCTCGATTCCAAATACTGTGGAAGAGTCACTACTACTCACCGCAAGTAATACTGTTTTAAAGCAAAGGCAGCGTTAGAACAACTTCTGGGAAAGTTGAACTCTTCAACAATTTCTCCCCACTGATTCTTCTCAGAAACCTGTTAAAAACACAGCCACACTTGTCTGAGAGTGCACCATCCAAGAAAACTCTAACCTAACTGTGAAATAAATACCCATTCTACAGAGATCTGTAGATACCTCGGGCATCAGTGGGGTTCCAGATCGATCCGTGAGAGGTCCTAAGCAAAGGCTGCTCGAATCACTGTGTTTTCATCCGAGAGCCCTGTATTTAATAGCACTTGTTTTGTTTGGGGGGCGGGAGGGGGGGGGTGGGTTTGTTTTGTTTTTGAAGCCCGGACAATAACCAATCGCAAGTCCCTCTGTCGCCCCCTTTTAAATCTCAACGCGGTCCGTTTACACTAAAAAAAAAAAAAAAAGTTCAAAAGGATCAATACTGTTCCGGACGGCGACGTCCGCAGGGTCTGGGGGGCCGGGGCCGATTCCGATCCCTCTCCCAGATCTATCCATCTCCATAGGCCCTTCTTTGAGGCCTACAGCTTCTGCCTAGCCTTGAAGCCTAAGATGGCTATTTGGAGACAGGTCCTGGTTTCTTTTGTTAGCTGTATAAACCGAGGGCGACGGGGCCGAGGCTGTGCCCCCGGCTGCCGGGATCATTTCGCAGCCGATTATCGATGTTAAACCTGCCCGCGCTAATTTTGAGTTGCACGAAAACTGCTCTCAGAGTCTGTGTGTCTCTGTGTCTCCGCCTGTGCTAGAGCGGCAGCGGCGGCAGAGCTGACGAGCGAGCGAGCCGGCGGGCGGGCGGGCGCG